>NC_133537.1:312193737-312493737 GCF_048544455.1 Silene latifolia
TTTAGCGATGACACCACAAAAGAGAAAAAGAAGTAAGAGAAAAAACAGCTCCGGGCAATCCGGTGATGGTACGACTAAGAGAAAAAAGTGTTCCCAGAGAGGTCGACCGGTCTTAAAGTTAGCATCAAAAGCTCTTAGAGATGAGGACCCAATAAAGTTAGAATGGGATAGTGAGCTGCATCTGCCGACTGGAGTTTGGGCTGCGAAGTTCAGTAGTTGGATTGGAATTACTGTTCGGGGACACATTAGCTGCACGGTTGAAAAATGGGATGATGTGGATCAGCCGACAAGAAACGATATGTTAGAAGTTATCACAGTATGTAGAAAATTACTTGGTTTTTAAAATCATTTATGTTTTCTTATACAAAGGGTTAGTTTTTATCAATATCTATTTTTGTTTTACTTTGACCATGTAGGGGGCATTCACAGTTAGTAAGGAACGTGAAGAATGGTGTCTTAGTAAGGCAGGAGAGTTATGGAGAAAGTGGAAGAGTAAGTTAGTCTGTGAGTGGTTATACGATGAGGAGACAGGAGCTATCCGGTGGACACCGCCGAGCTTGTGGAAGCAGATAAAACCAGATGAATGGAATTCATTTGTGGCCTCCCATACTACTGATGCATTTAAGGTAATTTTAAAGTATTTTATAATGCTTAAATTACTATATACCAATCATGTTAAGGAAGTTGATTTGAATATTTCAATTGCTTCTTCTTATCTCAGCCGTGTCAAACAATCGTGGAAAATTCCTATTGATTTTTCTTTTCATCCTTCTTAATAATAATGTTGGTAGTAATATCAGCTGCACACACAAATTGAATGTTTTTGATAACCATGCAGAAAAATACAAGAGATGATGAGACACCCAAATCAACCAATTCTACACAACCAAGGTCTAAGCCTTTAGACCAAACATCAGCCTATTTTCTTGGCGTAAAAGTTAGTCCCGAGTTCAGGCAAAAATGGAGAACCATGTCGTTAAAGAAGTTAATGATTGAGGCTCGTGTGTTAAAGACAAGTGCAACAATGATCAACGTGGATATAGAAGAGCATATACTACACCAAGAACAGAAATGTATGCTTACCTATGAAGACCTTATTCATTGGTATGACGAAGAAGAGATAAGTGCCTCTCACATTGTTGTATTCATCAGGTTTGATTTTTAATCTTCGAAAATGTTTTATACAATTTTCTTAATTTTTTTTTGAATTTAGTTAGTACGCTTTAATAGTTACATAGAGTACACAACTAAGCTCTATATATTACGAGAGGCCCATAGCCAAAGCATCCCAAACCAAACCGATCATCCCACAAGCGCAACAATCATCCTTGCCTTATTTACTTTATTCTTTAGTCGCATGTTGCATATAGGATACTATCGGATACTAGGGGTAGAGCCGGAGGTATTTGAGTCGATAGTTTTCATAATGTCCTTCCGTAAATATGCTTGTATCCACTAGTATATAAAACTGTGTGCATAAGTGTGTAGAGCAGATAGTTTTATAGCAAATATCGCTTCTATGCTGCATTTTTAAACCATGTAACCATTAATATACGCTGAGTCGACCAATTACCTTTTTTTTGTGGTAGGTATTTAATCGAATGCACAGTAGTATGCAATGTACAAATTCATATGGATTCTTGTGCCCCACATTATTGTCCAAGTTCGCTAGTTTTGAAAATGAAGATAATCGGTCAGACTATATTGTTAAGGCTATGACATGTACGGGTTGTGAAAGTGGTCGAAAGCTTGTTTTTGCTCCGTATTTTGAAGGGTATGTACTTTTTCTTCATACTACTGTTAATTATATTATTCAATGCTATTTATTAATACGCGATGCTGATTGTTTTATTTTATAAATGGTAGTAATCATTGGATGTTGGCTGCCATTAATCCGAAGGATAGTTTAGTATATTGGTGTGATCCAGCTGGAACTCTAGAGCCTCGTAAATTTTTGAAGGATACAATTAATATGTAAGCTCAGCATGTATACGATTTAAGAAATTGCAATTATTTCATAAATCTACATTTGTTTTAGTAGAATAAAAAATATAATTAAGCTAAGTCTATTACGTATATTTAACACAGGGCAATTACGAAGCTAAACTCTATGGATCCACTTTTCGGGTGTCACCAAGAAAAACAACTTGAATGGAAAATAATAAAGGTACCTTCAACTAATAGTGCTTTTATCTCTTTTTTGACTGTTTTATTTTTTTGTATGTAAGACGAGGTGAGTATTCTCATTAATAAGAGAAAAAGAAAGTTCTTTTGTTCATTTGTTGGTCCAACTGAAAAATCTACCATGTGTTCATTTGTTGGTCCAACTGAATTGTCTTGTTCTTGTACCATTGTTAGTTTTCTTTGGTAACTTGTGATCATCTAGATTTCGCCAAAAAATTTAAGTCGGTATGATAGTAGTGTATAAGTCCTTTTGCCGTATTATTTACTACAATTTTCAGCCCCCACAAGCCGGTCTATGTGATAGTAGTGTGTGACTCATTGGTTTTTACTATAATTAAGCCTAAATAAGATAAAACCAGAAATATGAAGTATGATTTAATTAGGTTGTATTTGACATGATTATATAGTTTATGTTTTAATGCTGTGGGCTTATTCTATATACGTTGTGGAGTTGACGTGATTTTGATTTCAGTGTCCTACACAGCCTTTTGGGACCGTCTTATGTGGATATTATGTCTGCCGATATATGTTGGAGATTATCAGAGGACGGTATATTAATATTATTCCAAATGTACGTCTTTTCATTTGTTTATTTTGTTTTAATATTTACTTCATTTTACATAAACTAAACATGTTGGTATGTAAATAATTGTAATTGTGTTATTTTGGTTACTTTGTTTGCAGTTCATGATTAGAGCTCCGAAGACATACTCGGTTGAGCAAACTGATGAAGTGCGGGAAATTTGGGCTAAATATGCATTGAATTTTAAGGCGCAAGTATTTGATGGCAACGTCTAAAGTAATTAGGCTGATCGGATAGTTTATGTGATGGTTTGTGGATGGAGAAGCTTGTGTTAGTGCTTGTGTTCAAAATTGTCGATAACTTGTTATTTGGAGCTTCAAACTTTTTGGGTTTTTATTGGTTGGGTTTTAGAGTATAATTGTAAGAATATTTGCTGGATTTTTGGAAATGTAGCCAGATATAATATTTAAGCTATACGACTATTGTCGTATACGGTATGAATAATGAAATAATTTTCTTTTCAAAAATCTGGTTGTGTGAAATCGAATGGATGTGTGCCAATATTGTGCAGGGTATATTCGTAAATTGGCGTAAAATTGATTTGAAAAATTTGCGTGAATTTGATTTGAAAAATTGGCGCGAATATGATTTCAAAAATTGGCGCAAAAATGTGTAGAAAACGGTTCCTTGACAAAGCGTCATAAAGTTGGCACAAAAATTGTGCGAGCCATATATCAAAAACAAGACGGTTCAGATTAGCAACCGTCCTCTTAGAAATTAAAAAGAAGACGGTTCAGATTAGCAACCGTCCTGCTTTTTTAAAACAAACAAGACGGTTTGACTTATACTTAACCGTCCTCTTAGGCAACGAGGACGGGTGAATTTAGGACGGTTGGATTAACAGTTAAGGACGGTTTTGAACCGTCCTCGTTGAGAATAATTGTAGTAGTGAGTGGACATTGAAGCTTCCTTCAACATACTCCTAGGAAGACCTTGGATTCACGCTTCCAAAGCGGTGACATCCACCCTTCATCAAAAGATCAAGATCCCACTAAATGGCAAAGTGGTGACGATCACTTCGTCACCCATCAAGGCAATAATCGAAAAGAAGTCGAGGAATCAAGTCCTTGCAGATCCAGTATATGAACTCGGGGGCTTCCAAAGCATAAGTGTCATAGAAAGTGAATTGGCACCCTTATACTACGATCCCTACTCCAACTTAGTGGTCAACCACATACTCAAATCCCAGGGATACTTCCCTGGAATGCCTTTAAACCCTATCCGAAGAAACACCTTCGCACCATACAAGGAAGGCAACTCAAAAAGGATACCACTTGGACTAGGGTACAAACCCACCAAAGAGGAAGTTCTCGAGATGCTTGCTCAAGTTCAAAACCGTAAGTATGTAGGAGTCCAAATGCGACCCTACCTCCCTACTCTAAATGGATACTTTGTTAAGGAAGGAAGTCCAGAACTCTTTCACGGATTTCCCGAGCCTTGGCATTATCTCGAAAGGAAGCTAGCCGTAATCGAGATCTTTCACGATTGCTACTTCATCCCTCCAGGAACGGTTCCTACCGTAAAAACCCGTCACGCACCTTGCTTAGACGAACAAGATGTTAGCCTATTGTTTGAAGATGATCGATTTGTTAGAGCCGCGCAGGATGAGATCATTACCATGATACTTCAAGACGATCGCTTCAACCCTACCGCGTTAATCACAGAAAAAAATGCGAGTCAGCAGAAAGGATGGAGAAAATCAATCAAGTGGACCAACAATCAAGGAAGACTCTTTAAGCTCACCACTGGAGAAGGAGAGATGTTCAAAGGAGAACCAGAAGACGATGAATTCGAGTCAGAGTCAGAGTCGGAGTCAGAGTCGGAGTCTAGAGAAGTCGCTAAGGAGTCTCCTCCTGTCGTTATCCCCATTCCCTTTGTTTCTCCTAGCTTAGCCTCGAATAGTAACAGTAGTTCGGGAAATGTCCCAACCACTGTCCCGTTACCGCCACTGACCACAGATCAAGATGGCTTCTTTGTTTCAACTTTTCTCAAACTTTAATATGAATAAATCAGGTTCTGCTTACTCTTCGTGTTATCTTGAGTGCAATTCTGTTTACGATGATACTGAGGATGACCAAGACCCAGACTCAATTGAGATACCTCCCTACGTAGCCAAAGAAATACTACAAGAAGGGGAAGGGGGACCAGTAATAGAGAACACCGAACCCATCAATGTAGGAACCGAACTAGAACCCCAAGAACTTAGGATAGGGACTACCTTGAGCTCTGCCGAAAGGGGCGACTTCATAGACCTCCTACACGAGTTCAAAGATGTTTTCGCATGGTCCTACAAAGACATGCCAGGTATCGACAGGGATATCGCTGAACAAAGAATCCCGATTAAGCCAGGTTTCAAACCGGTAAAACAGAAGCTTCGTCGAATGAGAACGGAATGGGCTCTCAAGATTAAGGAAGAGGTCGATAAGCAATTCAAAGCCGGGTTCATCAAAGTTTCCGAGTATTCTGACTGGGTAGCCAACATAGTACCTGTACCCAAAAAGGATGGGAGAATCCCTGTTTGTGTTGATTTTAGGGACTTAAACAAAGCAAGTCCTAAAGACGACTTCCCTCTACCACACATCGACATATTGGTGGACAATACCGCAGACCACGCATTACTATCCTTCATGGATGGGTATGCCAGTTATAACCAAATCAAGATGGCCATAGAGGACATGCATAAGACCGCCTTTGTCACTCAATGGGGAACCTATTGCTATACGGTAATGCCGTTTGGGTTAATCAACGCCGGAGCTACATATCAACGCACCGCAACTACACTCTTACATGATATGATGCACAAAGAAGTTGAGGTATACGTAGACGACATGATTGTCAAGTCCAAGGATAGAGAGGGGCATATTGCGAACCTTCGCAAATTTTTCGCAAGGCTACGAAAGTACAACATGAGGCTCAATCCTCATAAGTGCGCATTTGGAGTAACATCAGGTAAACTCCTGGGATACGTCGTTAGCCAACGAGGTATAGAGATAGACCCTTCCAAGATCAAGGCTCTGATCGAAATGCCACAACCTCAAACGGAAAAAGAAGTCAGAGGATTCCTGGGAAAATTGCAATATATAAGTCGATTCATATCGAAACTCACCATGATTTGCGAGCCTATTCTCAAGAAGCTCAAGAAAACGGACCACACCATATGGGACGATGATTGTCAAAAGGCGTTTGACCGAATCAAGGAGATATTGGCTAAACCACCAGTGCTCATGCCACCTCAACGAGATCAACCTCTTGGTTTATATCTCACAGTAACCGAAACAGCCATGGGTGCCATGCTAGCTCAAATCGTAGGAAAAGAAGAAAGGGTTATCTACTACCTCACTAAGAAGTTCTTGGAGTACGAGTGCAAATACTCACAACTCGAAAAGACATGCCTCGCTCTTGTGTGGGCAACGAAGAAGCTACGCCATTACATGCTTAGCTACTCCGTCAAAATATACTCCAAAATGGATCCAGTCAAATACTTCTTCGAGAAACCCGTCCTCAACGGACGCCTAGCAAGATGGACTTTGATGCTCTCAGATTTCGGTCTCAAATACGTGCCCTTGAAAGTTATAAAAGGGCGCGCCGTTGCTGAATTCTTTGCAGAAAATCCCATCAACGATGCACAAACGATAGACACTTGGTCATTTCCAGACGAGGATATACTCCAAACTGATGTAGACTCCTGGGACCTTTACTTTGATGGGGCATCAAACTTAAGAGGATTTGGAATAGGAGTGTTGCTCATTTCTCCTGAAGGTGAGCATACACCAATCTCTGTCAAACTCGACTTCGAGGTGATAAACAACGCTGCAGAATATGAAGCTTGCCTTATTGGACTACAAGCGGCAGTGAGCCTAGGCATCAAAAACCTTCGAGTACATGGGGATTCATCCCTGATCATCAATCAAGTTACGGGATCATGGAAAATCCGAAGCGAAAGTTTAGCACCTTATCAAGCCAGAATAGACCAAGTTGCCCAATTCTTTGATCACGTGACTTATCTACACCTACCTCGGGAAGAAAATCAATTTGCATATGCTCTTGCAAAACTTGCATCTTTGATTAATATGCCAGATGACATGGTGGAAATGCCTTTATGTATCGAGCGACGGTCAGAGCCAGCTTATGTCCACCAAATCACCGACGAAGAGGAAATCGCGCAGGAACCCTGGTTCCAAGCAATCCTAAATTTCAAGCTCAACGGTACCTATCCACCGGATATGGACAAAAGGGGACGACGTGCTATACGCCCACTAGCTTCCCAATACCTTCTCATGCAAGGAGAGTTGTACAAAAGAACACCCCTTGGTGTAATCCTACGTTGCCTTGATCATTCATAGGCACGGAAAGTGATGGAAGAAGTCCACGATGGAGAATGCGGTCCTCACATGAGTGGGCCCATGATGGCAAATAAGATCACACGTTTGGGATACTATTGGACCACAATGGAATCCGATTGCATCAAATACGTAAAACATTGCCACAATTGTCAAATCTTCGGGAATGTACAACATGTCCCTCCTTCATTGCTCTATACGATTACATCTCCGTGGCCATTTTCTGCCTGGGGAATTGATATAATCCGGAAGATAACCCCAGCCGGAACAGGAGGTCACTATTTCATCCTAGTAGCAATCGACTATTTCACCAAATGGGTAGAAGCGGCTTCCTACACTAGTCTCGCGGCCAAAAACGTGGCAAAGTTCATACAAAACAACATCATCCGTCGATACGGTTGCCCACATGAGATCATTAGTGATAATGGATCACATTTCCAAGCTGAGACTGAGCAATTGCTAGCCAAGTACAAAATTAGGCATCACCACTCTTCGCCCTATAGACCTCAAAGTAATGGCGCGGTAGAGGCAGCAAACAAGACCGTTGTCACAATTCTCAAGAAAATGATTGACAACTATCAAGACTGGCCAAGCAAGATACCCTTTGCTTTGTGGGGATATCGCACATCCGTTAGGACGCCCACCGGGGCCACTCCTTTCTATTTGACTTACGGCATGGAAGTTGTACAACCAGTCGAGTTAGAAATACCATCCTTGCGTATCTTACTCGAAAGTCAAATCCCGGAAGCCGATTGGAAGAGGGATAGATATGAAGAACTCATCCTCCTGGATGAACGTAGGCTACGCGCCTTGCATAATGTCCAAACATACCAAGCACGTATCAACCGAGCCTTCAACAAAAGGGTTAGGCCAAGAAACATCAAGGAAGGAGACCTAGTACTCAAGTCGGTTAGAGCTCTTTTACCTGTCGACCCACGGGGAAAATTCAAACCTAATTGGGCCGGGCCATTTCTAGTCAAATCCATACTTCCAGGGGGTGCGGTTAGAATCACAGACCTAGATGGGAATGAGTTTTCCAACCCAACAAACCTCGACCAACTAAAACGGTATTATGCCTAGAATAGGAACAAAAACGCGCCTCGCGTAACCTCACGTATCGCTCTTGTGGCACTAAATAAACGGCCCCTGGCCAAGCTGAAATAAGCTAATGTCACTCTGCTCTTGCATTTTGACAAATTTGTCATCCTCATATCATCAAATAAACTAAACTGCACCTTCAGAGTAAGCAAAAAGCTCATGCTTATTTTCTAAGTTCATTAGAAGCTCTTGCTTAGAACAATTATTCTTTTACATTTACTCGAACTACGCGCAAGGGTTTGATTTCATTTTCTTAATGAATACGTAGGCAATCCTTCACAGGAAACAACCCATTATTTTTAAAATGTAAATAGAAGGACATTTGCATTGCATTTGGAATTCGACAAGAATAATAAATAGAAAATCACAACGGTTTTATAACCAATTAACCTTTTTTATTTCATTCACTTTCTAGTAGTAATAATACGTTACATAATAAAAATAAAAATAGGCTAGGATTCTAAAAACCCCACCTTTTTTATTACAACAATAATAATAATAATAAATAATAAAGACTTGGGCTATTCCTCCATTTTCCCTTTGCCCTTGTCATTCTTGTCATACTTCTTGTCACGACCTCGAGCCGGACGCTCCTTCGCCACTTCAGACCTAATAACCAACGGTCTTTCTCGAGGCCTCGACTTCCCATTCTTATCAATCACTTTATCCACGACAGGAGAGGTCTTCGGTTTCTTCGAAGGATGAACAACTCGAAAACCGGTTTCCTCCTCTCCCTCAGTCAGATGCTTCTCTTTTTCCTTTTCCACCTCGCGCACCTTGTAGTCAACGGGCTCGCGCTTCCTCAATCTCTCGCGCTCTTCCGGAGTAGTAGCTTTCCTCCATCGCAGATAAGAATCCGACAACCATAAAGCATTAGCAGAAGAGTTCAAGAACCATACGTTTCTTTGGGCCCATTTAATGGCCCACTCCCTTCGGCTCTCAGTAGTAAGCGCCACAGCAGTCTGCGGGATGGTGTCAAGTTTCGGGATCGTCTGCTTTAGTCAAACCTGTCTCATCAGCCTTTCCGGGAAGATGCACACCATGAATTCCAAGCCAGGAATGCGCACAGATAAAGTAGGATCCAAAGAAGACACTCCAGTGACAGATTTGAGGTGCCACCATGGTACGATCCACCTAATCAAAGGGCCATCATCACTCTTCAATTTGTTCTCCCAATAATTGCAGACTCGAGTGAAGTCCACCATGTACAGCCTGGTCCTCATTGCAATCGAACGAGCATGATAAGAAGGAACATGAACTGGGGGCTCGATCAATCGAAGACGCTCCATAAGCCAAACCTACCAAAAGCAGGTATTAGACATAAAAAAAACGAAAAAAAAAAGACGAAAAAAGAAAAAAACAAAAACAAAAAAAACAGACGAAAGAAAAAAAAAAGAAAAGAAAAAGTTCTTTTACCTACAAAATAACGGGACTTCCCAAGTACGGTAGGTCACGATTGGCTTTCCTATTATCCAAGCCCAACAGGATCTCTCCTAGACATAAACAAGCTGGACTCCTGCGCAGCTCCATTTGCTCAACTAGGCCCAAAAGACGGGGATCACCTCTCAAGTCTTCATCAACATGCCCTTGGAGGACATACACATGCAACAAACAAAATCCAAACGCCCTTCGCCTAGCAACATAAGAAACGGTGGGGTCGGCCCTGTTAATGAATCGGTCAATGAAATCCAACATTCGCACTCCCTTCGAGGTCACTAAACGGTTCACCTCAATTCTAGTTAATCCAAGCAAGTCTCTGAATTTGCTCTTATACCCTTGCGAAGTAGAAGGAATGGCAGGCAAGTGTTCTGGATCCCACCCACCGATCGCAGCAATTTCTTCAGGAAATGGGCAAATGTCGCCTCCAGGGAAAGCAAAAACATGATAATTCAGGTCCCAGTAATCAAGACAAGCATTCAAGAACGGTTTGACAACCTTGATAAGCTTCAAACTCAACAGAGATCCAAGATTATAGGCGCCCATGTCGTGTTTCTCCATGTTGGAAAACTCGTTGGTCCACTCTTTTAAGCGAATCTCCAAAGTATTCATGATGAGTGATTATATTAAGAATTTTTATGTAATAAGACGAAAAAGAGACGGGAGAATTGTGTGAATAAAAGCTCTATCGACGTCTCTATTTATGCTAAATTCTGTTTCCTAAAATCTGCCAGAACAAACACACCTGGGAACAGGCGCAGCACCTGCTGCGCCTCTTCAAAGAGACGCAGCTCATGCTGCGCCTCATCATCAGCAAGGTTTATATGATTTTCCGCGTTGGATCTTTCCTAAATTCCGTGACGAATAATTTCCTATTCCTATGGGTTATTATTTTGGTAAATACGTGAAAATTGCCATATTCCATGTTTCCTAATTCCGCGGGCACGCATTTCGAGGCAATATCACCATTTTCGTCATTTTATCACACTTGTACATTTTCATTTTAGGAAATAATTTTTATTTTAATGAGATTCATCTTTTTTTTAGGAAATAATTTGCATTATAATTTAATTCATTTCAAAATTCATATATTTATTTCATTCATATATTTCTTTCATTTCTTTTTCATTACATTTCTAACTTATAGGTTTCTATTTTTTTTCTTTTTTAGGGGTAACCCTCCCTACCGTCCGGTCATTTCCGGCAAAATTTTTGCATTTTTGCATTTTCTCTTGCATTTTTGCATTTTTTTTAAGTCCTTCGTTTTGCGCTAATTCAGGCCGTGTGTATATACAAATGTATGTTCTACGTGATTTCTATGTAAATTCCGGCAGCATGACGGCATAAACCGTCATCTACCAAACCTGTTCAAAGCTAACCTGCAGATACAAGCAACGCAACCCAACAACTAAGGCACTCAGGCCATCATATATACAACAAAAAAGGGAAAATGTGCAACAAACTGGGGCTCGAGCCCCAAGCAAAGTCCAAAAATGTCCAAAATGAAGGTCCAAAATGTACAACAAAGCAAAACTACTGCCGGTCGCCCTCCAGCTCCGCAACTCTTGCCGCGAGAGCAGCAATCTCGGCGTCGCGAACCTCGAGCTCCCTCAACAAGCGAGTTGTCTCCTCCCGAGACTGAGCCAACTCTCGCTCCAGCTCACGGTCCCCCTGTAAACAACAAAATTGGCTCATGTCAATCATTTCAAGCAATTACAAGAGAAGTCGGAAAATCAAAATTCAAAAATGAAATAGACACAAGGTTCATACCTGACGACCCCGACCGCCGACAAGTGCCGCGACGGCAATAGCTCGCAGCCGGTTGGCCACCCTCCATAACGCCACAAACCGAGACGGCGCAACCTGTATTTTCAAAAAGAAGTTCTCAATAATTGAATAAGTTCAATCAAATGTGTTCTTACGCAAGAATTATGCAAATTAGAGGCTCACCCTCCGAATCAGATGCTGCCAGTTGTCCAGGCCAGCATCCGTCACAGCCACGTCAAAGTCACGCAGCTCGGAGATCATCGTCCTCCCGGTCGTGTTAGTGTACTCAAGGGTCTCGGGGTACTCTGGGGGATCGATGCCCGCCGCCTCAACCTCCTGCAAAATCAGATGTTTCTCATTATTTGATGATCTTTCATCGTATCCCAAAAATCAAAAAAAGATAAAGAAGGATAAATATGCTTACCGCAACCGACCAGTACGCCAACCTCCCGTAGAGGAACGCTGAGTAGTCCTCTCCAGGAAGAAGGAGGGCGTCACCACCAACGCCGACCAAGTCGCCTCCTCTCGGCCTCGAAGGCTCCCGAACATCGTCCTAGAAGGGTCGATGGGAACCGTCAACACGTTCGAGAGCACCGACGAGCTGTGCGCGCGCCCAAGTACCACACAGACCCATCGACTTCCTCAACCAGCCGGCTCGAGCTCCTAGGTCGAAGGACCTCAGCCACAAAAGGAGGCGCTCCAGCGTACTCCGCCCAAGGCCTGGGCACCCACTGGGACAAGACAAACAAGGAATCATTCTTATAATCGATTAAAGGCAATATAGAAGCAAAATGAATGTAAGTGAGATGCTCACACTGTCCAACTGAAGAGCGTTCACGTCCCGCCGGTAGACACCGTGAGAGGAACGCTTGCTCCTCGTCCTACACATCACCCAATCCCTCACGACGGGATAGGCCTTCTCCAGCGGCTCCGTCCTCTTGGGCGAGAGGCTCGGAAAGTAGGAGTACACCCACGCCTGTAAAGCGAGATAGTCAATATCGATCTTTCGTAATTTGATAAAGAAAAGAATTGATTTGAATCCAAATGAAGGTTCATACCTCCAGCAACAGTCCAGGGCCGACAGCACCAGGAGAAGTCCCCTTCTCCATCAACTCCGGACGAACCATGGCCCTCATGAAGCGGATGAGGACCGTAAAACCAGCAGTGACCCAATCTCAACGCCCTAGGGAGCTCAGGTTAGAAAGGAAGGGAAGAAGCTTCGTCGACAGCCTCTCTCCCTTGTCTCCGAGGTAGATCGAAGACAGAAACCACCAAAGCCAGAAACGAGCCCTCTACTCAGCTGTACAGGGAGGAGGGGCCGTCTCTCTCCCGTCGATCGTCACCAACGCCGGGATCTTCCCCACAAAGTAGTCTCGGACATAGGAACTAGGCACAAAACCAGGCACTGTAACAGCCTTCGACGACAAGTTCCAGCCGATCAACCTCCTAGCCTCGGCCGAGTCCACCTTCATGGCAGTCTCCGACCACTCCACCGCCTCAGTCCCACACGGCAAACCAGAAATCATGTCGTAGTCCTCCAGAGTGACTCCCAGCTCACCAAAAGGCATGTGAAAAGTGGAAGTCGTGTCCCAGAATCGGTCCAAGAAAACGCGGACCAGGCTAAGGTTAGCCCGCAGCTTCCTAATACGTACCATCACCCCTTACTCCAGATCTCTGTGAACATCCGTGTTCATTGGCATCCACGAGAGTCATTCTAGACATAGAATGCTAAGGGTAATGATTGCTTGGTGTTCATGTCTCTACTTTTTGTCTTGACATGGCACGAGGTATTCGAACGGTTCCAATTTCCCATAAAAATTGGTGGCGACTCCACAAAATGCAAACGCTTGTTCTCTCTCCCAAGCGCCCCCGTGGGCCCATTGTCCACAATAATAAAGGCTTCCTTTACACGAGCCAAGTATAACTCCGCCAATTTTGGATTCAAATTTCTAATATCATCTAAATGGATAGGCACAAACTGTCTTGTGCAACATCCAATCCAACTGGATAAATAACCCGCATTTGGACCAGTAGGGAAACCCTTCGAGCTCCATGTTATTTTCATCGGGTCTTTAGCGACTATAGCTGCAAGGGCTTTCTGGCACTTCGTAGCACCCCTTTCACCAAGCTTATTATCCCCAGGCTTATTATTCTTTTGACTTCTTTTCCGTTTTTCACTCATGATAATCCTAAAACCCAAATATGAATGAAATAGGAAATGAACAACTTAACAACGTACATGCAAAGTATTATCTAAAACCCTAAACCCTAATAGGAATGAAAATTTAAAACAACAGATTGAGCTTCTAAAATCCTAAACCCTAATAAGAGGAGTGAAGTAGATGATGCGGGATGATAAAGATAACAAAGAAGACGAAAAACAAACAGATGCATGAAAAAGAAAAAAGATGATCGTCTTAAAACCCTAATGACGAAACACAAAATTAAAGTGAACATACCTGATGAAGATGATGATAAAGAGAACGAGCAGGATGATAAGGGAAGGCAACGGAATCTAGGCGTCGGAAACTGGACGACGGCCGGCAACGAGAATGTAGAAAGCGAGGAAGAGAGAAGAATAAACTCAGGATACCAACGGTTGAACTGGTGTCGTGTGTGTTTGTGTGGTATGCTGTATGTGTTTGTAAATTAGTTTTTTATTAAGACAAACTATTGACAACGGGTGCTCAAAGCAAAACCGTTGTTATATATTAATAACAACGGGTCAATAAAAGTCAACCGTTGTCAAAACTTTATTACAACGGTTAAAATATACCCGTTGTAATATATTTTCACCAAATTTGCGCCAAAATGAAATATGTAAAAAAAATCAATGACAACGGGTAGGGGTACTACAATCGTTGTTGAAAGTAATAACAACGGGTAATGTAACTATAACCGTTGTTGATTGTAATAACAACGGGTAATGTAACTATAACCGTTGTTGAAAGTATTAACAACGGGTAATTTAAATATAACTGTTGTTATTGTTGAACCTTTTTTTTTTAAATTACTGTAATTCCATTACAGTCCAAACTTGTAACAATATATCGTAATGTTATGAAGCACCATATCTTTGCAATATTATTCAAAGAATTTCAACACCAAAGATCCACATCTAATAATAAGATCAAGAAAATAAGACAACACCAGCATGCATGCATACTGCATATCTAAGCTACAGGATTTACCATGCCATGCAGATTTGGGAATTTGTATTTAACAATGACCATTATTGATTTACCAATAAATTAAACCATCAAATTATTGGTCTGAAAATGACTCAAAATGTTGGTCGTCTATATCACTGTGTCCTGATGAACCATCTCAGGATCGGGGGGGGTTCTTGGATGTCATAGTTTCTTGGTTAACCCAAATACCTTCACCATGGTCATCACGCATATAGATGCTTTAAGTGTCCTCATGATCAGTGTCAACATCGTCGAAATAAGATACAGTGGTAGAGTGATCCATTCCCTGAAAAACGACATCCTGAACATCATCACCATTATCGGATGGACTACTCCTTCTACTCCTTATAGACAGTACAACATACCACTTCTTATCCATAGGATCGGTGACATAGAACACTTGTTTAGCTTGGCATGCCATTATGAAAGGATCATCCTTATTATTGCCAACCTTACCCAGATTGATCAACGTAAATCCCATCTTATCCTTTCGGACACAATGGAGGTTGTTATCAACCCAGTTACATCGAAACAAAGGCATTGTGAAATCAATGTAATCTAGTACCAATATTTCTTGAATAACACCATAATAAAGGCATTTTCCCCAAATAGGTTTTTTATCTTTTGAAGTAGCAAAGTGCATTGCCTCAAATTCAGAACTCACACCACTATTTTGCATTGTGCTCAACTTATCTTGCTCGCGGATGTAAAAAGTATATCCATTAATGGCAAAAGCTCAAAAGGTGACCCCGGCATTTGGACCTAAACCAAGACGTAGTAACCTAGGAGAGATGTCATCACCAGTTTGATTAAATACGTCTAAGACAATATTCCTAAACCACTCTGCAAACGTCTTCGTATGCTTGTTTGCAATCCACTTCTCGGTCTTGTTTGGGTGATCGTATTTGAGCTCATCTTTGTGTTGTTGAATATAAGGTTGCACCTCATCTTCGTTGTTTAGCACATACGTATGTGCTAAATGCAACATTTCACGTGTCACAATTTTTTCAACCCGGCCCCTAATACCTTTTCCGGTCATCCAGTCACTATGACGATTCTTAGGTACGTCAATCAACTCCTCAGGGGAGAGATGAGCGTAACAATATGAAAGAACTTCGTCTAAAATAGCGCGTTCAGCAATACAACCTTCCGGATAATACCGATTAGATGTATAGTCCTTGTAGACTTTCATCAATCTTTCGAAAGGATACTGGTATCTCAAGTACACGGGCCCAAGGTACAAAATCTCCCTAACCAAGTGAATGGTTAGATGAATCATGATAGTGAAGAAAGAGGGTGGAAAATACATTTCCAACTGACAAAAAGAGGTTACAACGAGGTCCTGCAATGAATCCGCGTCATCGGGATCGATGACTTTCTCGCATATGGACTGGAAGAAGAGACAGAATCTAGTTATAGCATATCTTACCTTTTCAGGTAAAATGGAACGAATAGCCACAGGTAGTAATTGTTGCATCAAAGTGTGACAATCATGTGACTTTAACCCGGTGAGTTTTAGGTCTTGCATCGACACTAAGCTTTTGATGTTCGACGAATAACCATGTGGCACTTTAATTCCATTCAAGCATGCACATAACTCTTTTTTCTCATTCCGTGAAAGGGTATAAGCTGCTGGCGGTAAAAATGTACGATTACCTCTCTTCTGTGGTGCCAACTCTAGCCTAATACCCATCATTTTCAAATCTTCCCTAGCTGCGGTGTTATCCTTTGTTTTACCAGGAACATTCAGAAGGGTATTGATAATATTATCACAGACATTTTTCTCAATGTGCATGAAATCGAGGCAATGCTCGACCTCCAGTCGAGCCAATATGGAAGTTTATCAAAAAATATGGATCTTTTCTTATACGCACGAGTAGACAATTTAGAGCCGCTCTTCTTCCCATAATCTATCTCAATATGTTTTACTTTCTGATAAACTTCATGCCCACTCAAAATTCTAGGAGGTTGACGAAGTTCTTGTCTTCCATTGAATGCTTTCTGCATCTTGCGATAACAATGGTCATGATACAAGAACCTCCTATTTCCCATATACACATACTTATGAGAAGACTTCAAGTATTCAGACTCGATATCCTCCCCACACAATGGACAAGCCTCTTTCCCATGAACTGTGTGCCCAGAAAGGTCGCCATAAGCCGGATAGTCAGATATTGTACCCAATAACATTGCTCTCAAATTGAAAGTTTCGTTCTTATATGCATCAAATACTTCTATCCCACTATCCCACAACAATCGCAAATCATCTAGAAGAGGTTCCAAATATACATCTATACCATTTCCAGGTTGTTTAGGGCCGAAAATTAACAACGACAACATCAAATACTTTCTTTTCATGCACACATATGGAGGTAAGTTATAAATAGCCAACACTACTGGCCAAGTACTATGTTGGCTACTCATGTTTCCGTGTGGGTTCATTCCATCAATGGACAGCACTAGACGTAAGTTTCTAGGTTCATTGCCGAACTCGGGATACATAGCGTCGAACGATTTCCATTGCATACCATCTGCCGGGTTTCTTAGCTTTCCATCATTTATTCTTCCTGTTTCATGCCAAGTTAACATTTTTGAATCATCGGGATTCGCATAAATCCTTATGACTCTTGGTATCAATGGAAAATACCACAACACCTTAGCCGGGATCCCTTCCTTATCCTTATAACGCCACTCCAAACATTTAGGGCAATTGGTTAAGTTTTGATATAATTTCTGATACAATATGCAATCATTTAGACATGCATGTATTTTCTCATATTTCATACCCACTCCTCTTATTAGTTTTTTCGCCTCATATGTCTTAACAGGTAGAACATTACCATCAGGAAGCAACTCCTTTATCAAGGCTAAAAAACTAGTGAAACACGTGTCACTCACCCCATTTGCCCCCTTGATATTATACAACTTCACCACAGCCGACATTTTTGTGAACTTACAACCAGGATACAGAGGTGCTTCAGACTCACACAACTTCTCATACATGTTGTTAAGGTCATCCCAATTACTAGTGTCATCACCTACATCTTCAAAAGCAATCGACTCATCATCATTCTCTTCATTATCTATAGACCCAACATTCAACTTCTCTACTTCCAACTCAAAAAACTCAAAAAACTCGGCAAGCTCAGGATCATCAGTTAGCCTTTCGTGTACCTCAACATCATCTTCTTCAGAGCTATTCTCTTCCTCTAATGATTCCCCATGAAAAATCCAACGTGTATAGGATCGGCTAAATCTCCACTTTTCTAGGTGTATTTTAACGTCCGGAAAAGCCATATAGATAATATTACCACATCTTTCACAAGGACATGCAATACTAGAAGAACCTTTCAAATTGTTCGAAACGACTTCATAAAATTCAGCTAAACCATCCTTATAGTTGCGGTCACTCATATTTGCATCAATCATCCAAGTTCGAGTAATTATTCTACATTCGTAATAATAGGCAACTAATTCAGAAAATACAATAATAAGCAAACAAATAAACGAAATTCAGGAAAGCAATTAAGCTAAATTATCAACAAATTAGATAATAACCCAAAAAATCCTATATCTATAAGCGTTGCTAAGAAACTTATATATACCTGATTGATAAACACGATGAGGGAGAGAAGACGGTGACAACAGAGACGGAGATGAAGACAGAGAGACGATCAGGGAGGAATGGAGGATGATATAGTAGCAATAGTAGCTTGTGTTTGTGTTTTGTAGCGTATAGCAGAATAAAGCAATCTGTTGTTATTAAGATTTTCATAACATTAATAACAACAGTTATTGAGTATACAACCGTTGTTAAAAAGTATTAAAAACGGGTTCTAATATAACCGTTGTGATTACTTTTCACTAATTTTGCGCCAAGTTATTAACAACGGTTAAAATGTATTACAGATTCAACCGTTGTTATTAGTTTTTATATTAACAACGGTTTTTCAAGTATGACCCGTTGTTAAAACCAATAACAACGGTTAACAACACAAAACCGTTGTAATTAAGTTTGGTAAAATTCGCGGCATCAATTCTACAACGTCTTTTGATGTTTTTCGTGAATAACCTGTAACACCCCCATATTCCAAGTGCCTTACCAGGACCACTCAGGTATGAGGACATTACCATCTCGGTTACCCGAGGCAATGATAATCAAATAAACAATGAATAAACAACGTTTAAATATAAATACTTAGTGAAGAGTTACAATTCTCAAAACCAAACCAAAATGCAATACATGTTCTCAACTGACTGTTCTAACTGAAATGTAAACAACTAATAAGCTACAGCGGAAGACTCCTATCATCATGTCGTGGCCATCCCAGCTATCCCAGTACTCATCTCAATACTTGCTCAATATCTGCTCACCATCCCGAATGGATCACCGCAGGTTTACAAAACAACACCGGGGTCAGTACTAATCACACAATTCAATATATACCAACAATAAGATAAACAGACAGCTTAACTGTCACACATACACAATCACGCCAAATCCAATCATCTCAATCAATGACTGTCCACTGGACCAGCCCTGCCAGTGGGGGACCGCAGCCGTACCCACCCAATCCCCGCTCCACATAGTGAGTGATAACCCTGTCCATTAATGTGCACATCCCTTTTGTGGCGGGTTCCACAGAAGGCGAAACTAGGGCGTGAAGCCACTCCCGCAAGTGACCCCACTCAGCCGAGGCCACGCCTCGCAAACCATAAACAACGATCACAACCACAATCACAATACAATTACTATATCAAACAACCAAACACAACACATCAACCAATATCCCATTATGGGACTAATACTGAGTAGGAAATCCTACCTGGTAAGCACACAATCAGACGGTCTCTACTGCTGAATCAAAAAGCCTCCTCTATGAACCCTCCTCCTATCATACAACACATAAAGGCTACCAAATTACATACTACACATAAACCCCCAAATCTCTAAATTAGGGTTTAACCAAATTAAAGGAAAGACAATAAAAAGGGTACATAGATCTTACCCTCGACGCAAGGAACCCAACGGTATAATCAACGCTAAGAACTGACCTTCCAAACTCCGGGTATTGCTAATAATGCGATTAGGATGAAGAACTTGCTTGCTTTCTCTCTTAAACAGTAATTTAGGTTTTGCAAAAGTGATTTAGAATAATGACGACAAAGCTTATATACCTTAATCGCATAATTAACAAAACCCGAGAAAACTTCCCAGAAACCGGCTACTCGATCGAGTACCCAAGGTACTCGATCGAGTACCCCTTACTCGATCGAGTGCCCCAGCTACTCGATCGAGTACCCAACAGTCGAAACTTTTCTAAAACGCAACTTACCCTTACTCGACGGAGTAAGGCCTACTCGATAGAGTACCCCAAGACTTATAAATACGGAGTATTACAGTCTTCCCTCCTTAAAAGGAACTTCGTCCCCGAAGTTCAAACCACTACTAACAAAGGTACTCCCATAACATTCCCGACTCAATAATCAAACAAAATTCAACATAAAACATGTTACTAACCCAACTCATCCCGACAAACATCTCGACACAACATATAAAAGGGGTATAAAACTCTTAAAAGCTGTTCGCGATCATCTCCTACCCCCCTAAAAGAAACAAGGTTACGTCCCCGTAACCATACATACCTGATCAAAAAGGAAAGAGTAACGCTCTTTCATAGCCTCCTCTGGCTCCCATGTAGCTTCCTCGGTCTCGTGGTTAGACCAAAGGATCTTGAGCAGAACTGTCTCACTACTCCTAGTCTTTCTAACCTTTCGGTCTAGAATCTGTTTAGGCACCTCAAGATATGATAAGGACTCATCTAGCTCTAAGTTCTCGGCCTCTAACACATGTGACGGGTCACTCACATACTTCCGCAACTGCGATACATGAAACACATTATGCACTCTCTCTAATGCAATTTGGTAAAGCCAGACGATATGCAACTTCCCCAACCCGCTCTAAGATCTCACACGGCCCTATAAACTTCTGACTTAGCTTGCCTTTCTTCCCAAATCTCATAACCCCACGCATAGAAGACACTTTCAGAAGAACCTTATCCCCAACCTGAAACTCTATATCCCGGCGATGTAGATCTGCATAACTCTTTTGTCGATCCCGATTTGCTCTCATCCGTTCCCCGATCATCTTAATCTGTTCCACCATCTCATGCACCATCTCTGGTCCTTAAACCACTGCCTCAGCACTATCGTCCCAACAGATTGGACTCCTACATCTTCTCCCATACAAAACCTCAAACGGTGCCATACCAATACTAGTGTGATAGCTGTTATTGTAAGAAAATTCTATCAAGTCCAACCTCGCTCCCGCCTACCACCAAAATCCATCACACAAGCTCGCAACATATCCCCAAGAGTCTTGATTGGTTCTCTCGATCCGCCCGTCTGTCACGTCGCAGGATGAAATGCTGTACTCATCGTCAAAGTTGTTCCCAACGATTCCTGCAACTCCTTCCAAAACCTCGATATAAACCTCGCATCTCTGTCAGACACTATGTCCTTAGGGACTCCATGTAACTTAAGCACGTTCTTTCGATAGACCATAGCCAATTGTGCCTTATTCCATGTATCTTTCATTGGAACAAAGTGAGCTGACTTGGTCAGTCGATCCACTATTACCCAAATCATGTTGTTACCTTGTTGACTCTTTGGCAAACCCACAATGAAGTCCATGGAAATGGATTCCCACTTCCACTCAGGTACCTCTAAAGACTTAATCTTACCTTGTGGTCGTCGTTGTTCCCCTTTAACTCTCTGGCATGTCAAACAACGGGACACAAACTCAGCTGTCTCTTTCTTCATCCCAGGCCACCAAAACGTTTTCTTCAAATCCTTGTATAGCTTGTCTCCACCTGGATGAACTGAATATGGTGTGCAATGTGCCTCTGTCATGATAGTCTTTTTCAACTCCTCATCATTAGGAACACACCACCTACCATCAAACCTCAAACTACCATCCGTATGAATAGAAAACCAGGGACACTTTGTCCCTTTCTCTACTCCAGCTCTCCACTCCACTATCTTAGGGTCCAACGCCTGCTTACCTCGAATATCATCATAAAACTCAAGTTGTACTGTCATATCACCCATGGCATATCCTTTCTGCATCAACACACATCCCAACCCATTCTTCGAGGCATCTGTATAAACCTCAAAGTTCTCGGTCCCTTCAGGCAATGCTAAGACAGGAGCTGTGGTCAAACGCTCCTTTAATGTTTGGAACGCCGTCTCACAACTCTCATCCCAACGAAACCTGTTCTCTTTCCTCATCAACGCTGTCATAGGTCTAGCTATCTTGGAGAAATCCTTCACGAACCGTCTGTAGTATCCAGCTAAACCCAAGAAACTCCTAACCTCGGCAACATTCTTTGGTGCTTCCCACTTTGTCTTTCGCTTCTATCTTCACCGGATCCACAGACTACCCCATCTTTAGAGATCACATGCCCCTTAAAAGCAACTTTCTCTAACCAGAACTCACACTTGGATAGCTTAGCATACAACTCATGATCCCTCAAAGTTTGCAACACGATCCTCAGATGCTCCTCATGCTCCTCCTTAGTCTTAGAGTAGACTAAGATGTCATCGATAAATACCACTACAAACTGGTCCAAGAACTGTCTGAAGATTCTATTCATCAAATCCATAAACACTGCCGGTGCATTAGACAACCCAAACGGCATCACCACATACTCATAATGGCCATACCTCGACGTGAAAGCTGTCTTTGGTATGTCCACCTCTCTAATCTTCACCTGATGGTACCCCGACCTCAAATCAATCTTAGAAAAGACTGATGCACCACTCAACTGATCAAACAGGTCATCTATCCTTAGCAAAGGATACTTGTTCTTTATCGTCACTCGGTTGACTCCCCGTAATCTATGCACAACCTCAAACTCCCATCTTTCTTCTTCACGAAAAGAATCGGGTCCTCCCCACGGCGATACACTTGGTCTAATGTATCCCTTCTCTATCAAATCATCCAACTGCTTCCTAAGCTCCTCCATCTCCTTAGGACCCATGCGGTACGGTGCCTTAGAGATTGGCCCCGTCCCTGGTTTCAACTCAACGGTGAAATCTATCTCCCTCTTTGGTGGCAACCCCGGAATCTCCTCTGGAAAAAAATCTGCAAACTCTCCCCCCACTGGTATCTCATCAACTGTCGGACTCTCCATCCGGTCATCTCTCACATGGCACAAGATCAAAGGACATCCCTTCCTCAGATAAGACTTCAAGGTGACAGCTGCAATCAACTTAACTTTGGGTTTGACTAGAAACCCACGATAAGACACACTAACTCCCTTAGGGCCTCTTAAAGACACTTTCTTTTGATGATAGTCTATCTTAGCTTTATACTTTCCTAACCAATCCATCCCGAATATCATCTCAAAACCGTCAAAAGGAAACTCTAGCCAGTCTACAGGTAGCTCAACTTGCCCAACTATCATAGATACATCTCTAAACAATCTCCCACATGATACAGACTCACCCGAAGGTATAAAAACTCGCTCACTAACAGACTCATATACTCTCAAACCCAACTGTTTAACATGACTCGAAGACACAAACGACTGAGAAGCTCCCGAATCAAACAAAACAAAGGTAGGAATACCATTTACAAGAAAAGTACCGGTGACAACGTGCGCATCCTCCTCAGCTGCTTTCTTCTCCATCATGAATAACTTGCCACTGGTCTTCTGCCCACCTCCCTGGACAGTACTGGCTGAAGTGGTCGGCTTAGCACCCGACCCTTAATTGTTGTTGTTGTTCGTTGGTGGTTTCTGATAAGAATTACCGCCGTTGCGGTTGCCTCCACTCTGGTAACTCTGACTTCCCCGGTTTGGCCATGATCCAGCCGGTCTGTTGCTCGCGAAGCTCTGCGCAGGTCTCTGGAAAGATCTCGGTGCACTTGTGCACTCATATCTCTTGTGGCCTACACCACAGCTATAGCAGGTCACACCCCAACTACCACTCACACTTCCCCGGCCGCGCCCAAAGGAAGCCCCAGCACTGAACCCTGACCCAGAAGAAAACCCCTTAGACTGATTGTGGTTGCCTTTCTTGTGATTAGACTGGCCACAACCCTCGCTCTCAGACTTCCTTTTCTCACCACCTAACCTCTCATGAGCCATCTCCACCAACCTCTCAGCTCTCCCAGCCCTCTGATAAGCTTCCTTAACATCAGTAAGGATCCCCACGGGTAACTTATCCATAATCTTAGGGGTCAACCCCCTCTCAAACCTCAATGCCAGATTCTCCTCACTCAAACCCATGTCCTCAGCATACCAAGACTTCTCATTGAATTGCCCGTAGTACTCGGCCCACAGACATCTCGGCGGTCATCTTAAACCTTGTCAAACTCTTCCCTCAACTTACTCCTCACATGTTCCGGTACAAACTCCTTCCTCACAGCCCTACGAAACTCCTCCCAAGGTATAGCAGGTAACCCTTGGTTTGTATATATCTCCTTAGCACTCACTTTCACTGTATCCCACCACTTGCCAGCTGCCTCCCTCAGATAGAACGCAGCCTGTTCCACTCTCATCTCATCAGGAAAGTGAACCAAATCTAATATGTTCTCCATCTCTCTCAGCCAACTATCAAGAAGGTTAGGCTCCCCAACTCCCTTGTACTCTTTCGGGTTAAACCTCGCGATATAGAGGCTGATTTTAGAATGATCAACCTCCTTCTCCTTATCCTTATCCTTATCTTTCCCCACAGTCTTTAAAGCCTCAGTGAGAGCATCCTGATGCTCCAACATCTTAACGATGTCATCTATGTTCATAAGCTCAGCTCTCGCGTACAAAGCAGTCTTCTTGGGCGGCATCTTGAAACTATATATAGGAAAGGGTAGACATAAACACACGTACTAAACCTCAAAACATGAAAACACGCTGCCCAGAACCTAATCGATCGAGTTCCCAAACATACTCGATCGAGTAACGGGCTACTCGATCGAGTGCCCAACATACTCGATCGAGTACCCAAACATCAGACCCCAAACAGACCTTCTGATCTCTAACATACTCGATCGAGTGACCCCCTACTCGATCGAGTACCCCTAGTTACTCGATCGAGTACCCAAAAACACGATTCTGGACTCAAAATCGTCAAAAACCCACCCGATCGAGTCAGTCCCACTCGATCGAGTCATGCCAATTCAGAAACGCTACCCGCATGTTATATCATATGCTAACATGCTAAACTTTATAAAACCACATTATATCATAACTAAACATGCTACGCATCTTTTCGTACGATCTACGAGATCACTATATCATGTGATTAAACGCCACATTGTAAAACATCCAACATGTTATCATTCCATCAACAAGTTTCCATATATCATCACTTTTCTTTCACATTCTCAACCTCCTACTTCAAACATCCAACAATTAACACATTTCATCATATTCTTACACAAGTTAACCAAACACACATACGACTCGACAAACACTCCCCCCATGTGACCGGTTCAAAATTGTAGGGCGACTTCGCGACTTTAGGATGTCTCCCAAGCCTTTGCATTAGCTCCTACAACTTTTACCCCGGGTTCATTTTAGTTGACTCCCTATGTTCATTAGGTTCATTGGTTACAGGTTTCAGGATCGTCGCTCTGATACCATTTGTAACACCCCCATACTCCAAGTGCCTTACCAGGACCACTCAGGTATGAGGACATTACCATTTCGGTTACCCGAGGCAATGATAATCAAATAAACAATGAAGAAACAACGTTTAAATATAAATACTTAGTGAAGAGTTACAATTCTCAAAACCAAACCAAAATGCAATACATGTTCTCAACTGACTGTTCTAACTGAAATGTAAACAACTAATAAGCTACAGCGGAAGACTCCTATCATCATGTCGTGGCCATCCCAGCTATCCCAAGTACTCATCTCAATACCTGCTCAATATCTGCTCACCATCCCCGAATGGATCACCGTAGGTTTACAAAACAATACCGGGGTCAGTACTAATCACACAATTCAATATATACCAACAATAAGATAAACAGACAGCTTAACTGTCACACATACACAATCACGCCAAATCCAATCATCTCAATCACTGATTGTCCACTGGACCAGCCCTGCCAGTGGGGGACCGCAGCCGTACCCACCCAATCCCCGCTCCACATAGTGAGCGATAACCCTGTCCATTAATGTGCACATCCCTTCTGTGGCGGGTTCCACAGAAGGCGAAACTAGGGCGTGAAGCCACTCCCTCAAGTGACCCCACTCAGCCGAGGCCACGCCTCGCGAACCATAAACAACGATCACAACCACAATCACAATACAATTACTATATCAAACAACCAAACACAACACATCAACCAATATCCCATTATGGGACTAATACTGAGTAGGAAATCCTACCTGGTAAGCACACAATCAGACGGTCTCTACTGCTGAATCAAAAAGCCTCCTCTATGAACCCTCCTCCTATCATACAACACATAAAGGCTACCAAATTACATACTACACATAAACCCCCAAATCTCTAAATTAGGGTTTAACCAAATTAAAGGAAAGACAATAAAAAGGGTACATAGATCTTACCCTCGACGCAAGGAACCCAACGGTATAATCAACGCTAAGAACTGACCTTCCAAACTTCGGGTATTGCTAATAATGCGATTAGGATGAAGAACTTGCTTGCTTTCTCTCTTAAACAGTATTTTAGGTTTTGCAAAAGTGATTTAGAATAATGACGACAAAGCTTATATACCTTAATCGCATAATTAACAAAACCCGAGAAAACTTCCTCAGAAACCAGGCTACTCGATCGAGTACCCAAGGTACTCGATCGAGTACCCCTTACTCGATCGAGTGCCCCTGACTACTCGATCGAGTACCCAACAGGTCAGAAACTTTTCTAAAACGCAACTTACCCTTACTCGACAGAGTAAGGCCTACTCGATAGAGTACCCTAAGACTTATAAATACGGAGTATTACATAACCGTTGTTAAAGGGCCGTTGTAGTTGCCTATATTTGTAGTAGTGATGCGAATAGAAAATGGAAAAGTGAAACACAAAAGGGAGAGCGAAAATGTAATATAAAGTCAAGGTAAACTTACTGGTTTTAAAATCGAATTCCGGATTTCTTTTATAAAAACTTAAAATTTAAATCGAGAGAAGAGATTAAAACGATTTGAAAACCGAAATAGAATTAAGGATCTGGAATGCCCTAAAGTAAACCAAGTAAAATCAATATCTATCTATCTATATTAATAAAGGAAGCTTTTTTCGAGCGATTACAGAGAGTCCAAGTTTTACGAACTACCCGAAGATAAGATAAGGAAAATAACATGATTAGTTTGACTATGATACACAAAAGATAGAATTCCACGAATAAAGTACAAATAGATAAACTATTGCTATAAGAAGATAAAATCTAATTTGTGTTTAATAAAACTATGATATTGGCAAGGACTCTTATACGTTGTCACCAATGCTAATATTTTCATATATAAAGCTTGGCTTTCATTCTTTTGATATGCATATATGTTAAATCTTTTGTTTTCCTTTTTATATTTTTTGTTTAAAGTATTTTCTATATGCATAATTGTTCGTCTTTCTTCTTAATGTTTTTTTGGTTCTCTAATATTCTACCACTTGATTTTATTTTATAGATACTATATGCAGAGTTGACAAAGAATTAGTGATTCTATTTGAACATACACAAAGAATCGTAGATTTGGAAACTGGTGATTTCAGTTAGTCAATATGACTGGGTGAGTTGTGAAAAGGTTGCTATAAGTTTTGTAGTCTTTTAGCCAATGTCCAAACTTCCTTCTACATTAAGGGATTAATGAATATGAAATAAACTATGCCATTAATTTATATTGATATAGCATGTAAAGTGATCCGTATGATTATTAATTGTATATATAAAGATTGACAAATGGTTTTATTGTACTCATTTTTTTTCTTATATAGGTCGGTCATACAATTGTCGATCTCTATTAAGATTAACCTGGAATTAAAAAAGAGTATATATTCCACTTAATACATCAACAAATTACACGAGCTTAATGATACCACTTTCGAAGTAGTACGTGTATCAAATGATTGAGACACTCATAAATTGAATTCGTAAACAAATGACTGCGATAAAGAAAGTGTTAAAAAACATACTTGAAATTCGTATTTGGTTTTAAATTAAAAACATGATAATGCATGTTAAAAGTTGCAAATTTTTTGTACGGAGTAGACTTTTATGAGAAGAATTATGAGAGGTCTAATACTCCTATTGTCAAAGTATCAATCATAATCAAATTCTTCGCATGAAGACAAGCGGTTGGATGTTTTTACTATAGGATATAAATTATTGCTAAAAGATAATGATGAGAACTTATCATGATCTTTACTATAGAGTTTGTATCATAAATCAACTAGAACGCATTGATTTATATATAAAACGATGTATTAATTCTTATTTTCATAACTTATCTATCTACCAAGCACCAATATATATATATATATATATATATATATATATATATATATATATATATATATATATATATATATATATATATATATAGAGAGAGAGAGAGAGAGGCAAGTTCAAATGAGTCCACCTAAATAATTGAGTCCCTAAGTCCTAATCTAAGCCATTAGATCTTTTAGATTGATGGTTGAGATTTGAGACTTCTAATCAATTTTTGAAATGAAACTTTAATGTTTTAAAAGTGAAACTTTAATATGTGAGAGCAAATTTAATTATTTATGATTGAAACTTTAATTTTTTTAAAGTCATTTTGTAAATAAAAAATTAAATTTATGTATTTTTAAATATAACTTGAATGTTTTACGAGTGAAACTTTAATGCTTGGAAGTGAAACTTTAATTTTTTTAGGCCATTTTTAATATAAAAATTTGAATTTATGAAATGATGTGATTGTGATTAATATTAATTTAATTTAACTGATTTTTGAATGTAACTTTAATAGTATACGAGTTCAACTTTAAAGCTTAAAAGTGAAACTTTAATTTTTTTAGGCCATTTTAATAAATAAAAATTGAATTTATGTAATAATTGATTTAGGCCATTTAATTTCATTGATTTACGAATGAAATTTTAATGTTCAACGAGCGAAACTTTAAGAGTATACGAGTGAAACTTTATTATTTTTTAGCTCATTTTCAGTACAAGAGTTTGTAATAATATAATTGTGACTATTTTTCATTTAATTTTCACTGATTTACGAATGAAACTTTAGTGTTGAAGGAGTGAAATTTTAATGATATACGAGTAAAACTTTAATTTTTTTTAGCCTTTTCACTATAAGAGTTTGTAATAATGTAAAAATTTATAATTTCTTTAATTTAAGTTTGCAACTTTAATGGTCCGGGAGTGAAATTTTAATGGTATACGTTTGTAACTTCAATGCTTAACGAGCCATGGTACCGATAACCACCGTCGCCGCCACTAACAACGACCACTCCTTTGTGGTCCACCTAAGCCACCACAACCTTCACCAAACAACCAACACGACCCCCTGCAACCACCACCACGCACCGCACTAGATCTGGAAGAAGAAAAAAAAAAGGCAGCCGCATAAAAAAAACCACCACCGCCCCTTTTCTACCACCAAGACAAATCCCAACAACAAAAAAAAGAGAAAGGAAAGGAGGAACGTGGTGCGGCGGCCTGACCACCAACAACCACCACGACACCGTTAATCACCACCATCAAATCTTAAAAAAAAAAGAGAAAAAAAAAAGAGCCGCCACTCACCACCACTAACATCTGAAAGTGTAAAAAAAAAAAAAAAAAAAAAAAAAAAAAAAAAAGAGAAAGGAGAAGGGAGAGAGGCGCCACCACCGCCAACAATAAACAACACCAAGAACTCAACCAACAACCACAAAAAAAATCGAAATCTGAAACAAAAAAAAAAAGAGGAAAAACAGAGATGTGAAAAGAGCATGGGTCTGGTGGCAATGTGGGTTGCATTTGGGGACGGAGTCAGCGTGGGGGCGGCATCGGCAGCAGGTGGCGGCATTGATATTGTCGGGTGATGGTGGCCGGAAATATTAGAGAAGAGGGAGTGGTGTATTTGAGAATAGGGAGTAGTGGCGGGTGGTGGTGGTACTCGTGGTGGCCGAGGGAGGGAGAAGAGGAGAGAGGAGGGAGAAAAGGAGAGAGGAGGGAGTTAGAGAGATAAGGAGGCAGAGAGAATGAATGAGTGAGTGAGGATGGATTAGGGTTTGCTTGTTTTTATATCTCCCTTCTTTTTTTTGTTTTAATCTTAGCCATCTAATTTCTATGATCTAAGGGTTAGAAATAGGACTTAGGGACTCATCTAAGAGTAGAGGACTCACTTGAACCTAATTCTATATATATATATATATATATATATATATATATATATATATATATATATATATATATATATATATATATATATATATATATATATATATCTATCTATATATATATATATATCTACTTACCTACGAGTATATCTCAACAAATTACGTAGCATTTTACATTAGAATCAAGATTTTACATTAGAATAAAGTATTTAATAACGGATAAAGGCACTACAAGGGCTTGTAATTTCTACTTTTGTTTCTTTACTTATACTGTTTTTATACTCTAATTTATATAATTCGAGTAATAAATTTTAAAGACAAGATCAAATTTACTCCTCTACTTAAGTAGATATGTCTTAGAAATCTTCAAGCGTCATTCATCCTTTCTTGGATATAAGAATGGAAATTGTAAATGGTGTAGCCATCAACTCTCTATCTTAGAACAGAACAAGTTATATATAATATTTTGTAATTTACTTCTATGAAAGTGTAAAGACTGTAAACTATTGACTGACACACCTTAAACAGAAAAGTGTAAACTATTGATCGATTGTAAAATCTACCTAAAACTAGATGTGTAAGGGCAAGTCTGACGCTTTTCATGCATGTCATGAAGTAGGTATAAAGTGTAATAATATATGACTTATATAAGTTGCCCAAAATGATAAAAGAAAAATGAAATCTAATCTGCGTTTGAAGAAGTTTATTCTTCCGATATGACTATAAGCTCAATATTTTTTCGTATATTATATTGAGCTTTTCAACATCAATTATTTAATGAGTACCGAAAAAAAAATCAATTATTTAATCCTCCTTAAACTAAAAGAATAAGAGATTCTCAAGTTTTCCCGCCTAAATGAGTTGTTCTATATTGGGCTTTGGGCTTCACTATATCCTATGTTTAACTAGGTTATACTGATTTATTTCATATAATAAATAATTGTATGACATTTAAAGGGGGGTAATATTTTTTCAACTTGCATTCCCCTTTATTTAGTACTATGAGAATAAAAAATTTCAATAGTTTTCCCTCCAAAGGACGTTAGCTAAATAAGGAAACAAAACTCTATTTTTATTAAATTATTATCTTTTAGTTAATATATAATCTTTAATCATTATAATTTTTTTTAATTAAATTATAATCTTTTAATTTAAAAATAAAACAAAATTGGTATAAATCTAAAATTTGTACATGAAAAACTGAAAATTTTGATATTATTAGTTTCGCATAATTTTTATTACCAAGTACGAGTATTTAATTCGTATAAAAAAATTATGAACTTATATTATTAATTTCTTGACAAAAAAAAATCTTTAAAATTATTTGAGAAAATTTATAAATTGTAATCATTAGTTTTGTGATGAAAATTTTCATTAAAATATACATTTCATGAATTTACTTAATTCTTTTAATTAATTTTTCATTTTATATATTAAATAATACATTATAAAGTAAAAGATCTATGAATACCGCGCATGTATGCGCGGGATCCATACTAGTTTATAAAAAAAAAGGTCAATTTATTACTTCCTCTGTCCAGTGAATAGTATACAGTTACTTTGTTTTATGAGAGGGAAATAAATTAAGTGTAAACTATTGACTGGGATGGGGGAGTAAGAGCACTACTACAGATACAGGCTATAACAACGGTCAAAAACCGTTGTTATATAAAAAAGCGGACGTTGTAAAAGCGTCCGTTGTAAAAGGTTATAATAACGGTTGGTTTTCTTAAGCAACCCGTTGTTAAAACTATTAACAACGGTTTTAAGTATAAAAACCCGTTGTGGAAAATGTGACTCAATTTTGGGGGGAAAGTTATAACAACGGGTTTTAATATACAAAACCGTTGTTATAACTAAAGACAACGGGTTGTTTGTAAATAACCGTTGTTGTTTGTTCTTAAAAAATAAAATAAAAAATAAATTAAATATTACTAGATGCATGCATAATTACGGCCCGTTAGAATTCCGATGCATGCATTATTACTGACATCACTGTACATATGAACGGATAATATGGAATGAGAAGGGTTAGTAATAAGATTTGAAGCAGCATTATTGAGAGATATGATGATGATTATGGCACAACTTCCTAACATATATATTAATTAAAAAGCAACTCAACCCACACATTGCTTAGTATAAATACATTGCATTATCTCAACTAACATTTCCATTATCTCAATATATTCATCTCCAAACCCTAACTGCTAAAACAAACTCTACTTAATCTTTCAAAACAAACTCCAAAAACTCCAACAAAATGAATGATTTCATCCTTAAGACTCTTACCATGATCGAGAACAACAACAACTTCATCTGTCGGTTCCTCCATATTGAGGAAAGTTTCAGGAGCTACCTTGCGGATGCTCGATCCGCACTGAAGCACGCCAAAGAAGATGGCTTGACGGAGCGGCAGCGATTGCGGCTATATGACGATATAACAATCATTGAACGGAACCTCCAAATAGCCAAGGAGGAGAGGACGGATACGATAGAGCAGAATAAGATCCTCTATGAAAATATAAGAATTGCATTTTTATATATGTAATTTTTTTTTTAATTTATGTATTTATAAATATATATATATATATATATATATATATATATATATATATATATATATATATATATATATATATATATATATATATATATATTATGTTTATCTTGCTTCTTCATCTTGCTTCTTCATTGTTTTACTAACTAACTAGATTCAAATAACATAATGGTCGATAAAAACACATACATGCAAAAGAAATAAATAGAAAAAGAAAATAATGACGATGAAACTAACAAAGGATTGGCGAGATTTACCCGATAAATACAGGACGTAATAGACGATGAAATCAACAGTGACGGCGAGAAGATAAAGCGACGATGAGAAAGTGAGAAAGAGAGAAAGAGAGAAAGAGAGAAAGAGAGTGTGTGTTTTGTGTTTGTTTGTCTGCTGTGTTTGTGTTTGTGTATTAAGGGTTGTGTTTTGTGGCTGCAGCAGACTTCTGTTTGTGTGGTTTATAGTATGGAAGGTATTGACAACGGTTATTAAACAACAACCGTTGTGAAATATGTTTTAACAACGGTTGTAAAAAACACCCGTTGTTAAATAAGTTTTAACAACGGGTTTCAAAAATAACCGTTGTGATTACTTTTCACTAACTTTGCGCCAATTTTGCGCCAAATTATTAACAACGGTTGTGCATGTGTGACCCGTTGTTAAAACTAATAACAACGGTTTTATAACCATACCCGTTGTAATTGATTTTAGTAAAATTCGCGCCATACATTCTACAACGTCTATTGTGATTTTCGTGAATAATCGTTGTTAAAGGGCCGTTGTGGTTGCCTGTATTTGTAGTAGTGGAGATATCGATATAATGGATTCCTACCATGTTCCGATCATGAAAACACTTTTTAGATACTAAATTGTACAATACATAGCATTACAAATAGGCCCGTGCATCGCACGGGCATTAAATCTAGTATATATATATATATATATAGAAATGGGATCAAGTGAGTCCCTTAGAATAGGTGAGTCCCATGAGTCCTAAAATAAGCCATTGGATCTAAAAAAATGAATGGCTAAGATTAAAGTCCAATAAAATGCTGACATATAAAAGAATACAAACCCTAATCTCACTTCCTATTTTCTCATTTCACTGCCTCACCAAACTCACTTCTCTCTCTACCTCTCATCTCTCTCTAACCGACAACCACCGCCGCCTTCCTCCTCTCCTTTTCCGCCTCCCTCACACCCACGACAGACCCGACAACAACACCCCCTACAATAAAACGACACGCCTCCCTCTTGCAGCCGCCACCACCATCGACTCGCCTGCTGCCCACGCCGCCTACAACCACCACGCCGACGCAAAACCACGCACCCACATCACTGCCACCACGCACCAACAGCCGCACCTTTGTCTTGTTTTTCTTTTCTGATAATTTTTTTTGTTTTGGTTGGTTGTTTATTTGTTTTTTTCCTAGATTTAACACTTTTTGGAATGGTGGTTGTTAGTGGTGGTTTTAGTGGTGATGTCGAGGGGCTGCTGCTAACCTTTTTTTTTTTTTTTTCAAATTGGTGGTGCGAGATGGTTCTCGGTGGTTACAGGGGGACGCTATGGTGGTAGGTCAGGTGGTTTGGTGTTGGTGATGGTTGGTGAGGGTTGTTGCCTCCATTATCCTTTTTCTCCCTCGTCATCTCCTCCTCAACCCGCGGCTGCTCCGTCGTCCCTCGTCATCTTTTTTTCTCTTTTCTCTTTTTTTTTTTGTTTTTTTTATCAGATCTGGAAACTCGGGAAAAGAGGGAAGCGTGTGCGTGGTGGTGTGATCGGCGTTGTGGTCGTGGGGTCGCATATACTGCCGCCTGTTCATTTTTTTTTTCAATTTGTCGGGGTAAGGGTGTTGGTGGTGGGTCAGGTCGGTGGTGTTGGTCGCGGTTGGTGGGCTGCCATTCTCTTCATTTTTCTTTTTTTTTTGTTCGCGGTTGGTGAAGGCTGCCATTCGCGGTTGTGGAGGGGACTTGGTGGTATTGACATATTGATATGGACCAAAGTTTCGTAGATATGGACTAAAGTTTCGTAGATTTGGATTAAAGTTTCACAAGACATGACTAAAATTACATTCCTAAAAGAATAAAGTTTCATAAACCGTTATAATACATTACCTAAATTCAAATTAGTATAAGTTACATTCCTAAAAAAATAAAGTTTCATAAATTATGATTAAAGTTACAATAGTAAAACATTAAAGTTACAACCATAAAATTAATAAATCAGCAAAAATAATTAAAATCAAAATTTTATATTAGAAAATGTCTAAAAATAAAGTTTCATAAATTATGATTAAAGTTACAATTGTAAAACATTAAAGTTACAACTATAAAATTAATAAATCAGTAAAAATAATTAAAATCAAAATTTTATATTAGAAAATGTCTAAAATTAATTAAAATCAAATTTTTATATTAGAAATTGACTAAAAAAATTAAAGTTTCAATTTTTAGCATTAAAGTTTCACCTTTAAAACATTAAAGTTATATTTATAAATCAGTAAAATTAATTAAAATCAAATTTTTATATTAGAAATTGACTAAAAAAATTAAAGTTTCAATTTTTAGCATTAAAGTTTCACTCGTAAAACATTAAAGTTATATTTATAAATCAGTAAAATTAAATAAATTCAAATTTTTATATTAAAAATTGTCAAAAAAAATTAAAGTTTCAATTTTTAGTATTAAAGTTTCACTCGTAAAACACTAAAGTTACATTCAAAAATCAATTTTATATATTTAAAATAAAATTTTATAACATAAATCTAAATTTTTATTTATAAAATTACCTTAAATATTAAAGTTATAATTATAAAGAATTAAAGTTACATTTATAAATTAAAGTTTCATTTATAAAACACTAAAGTTTCTATCTTAAAATTTTAAAATCTCAACCATCAATCTTAGAAGATCAATGGCTAAGATGAGGACTTAGTGGACTCACCATTTTAGGTGGACTCATTTGAACTCCTCTCTATATATATATATGTATATATATATACATATATATATATGTATATATATATATATGTATATATATATGTATATATATATATATATATGTATATATATATATATATATATATATATATATAAAAGAAGCCTTTTTCAGGCAATTCTAGAGACTCCAACTTTAATGAAACACGTTAAATAAATAAATAATAGAGAAATTAAAAAAAATATTAATGATAAAATTTAAATAAGATAGAGATTAAAACAGCTATATTAATATGTAAATTATCCCCCAAAATTTTATATTTATTTATCAGATATTATTTAAAAAACAAACTCTATCTAATTAATATGATAGAGTTACATTTGTAACAAACACCCTTTAACATGCATATAAAAAGCACCAACAAATAGGGCTTTCTTTCCCCATTCTATTTGATGTCTATTATTATTACGTTTTTTTATTTTTATTCTATTGCTTTTGTATAATTTCTTGCATATTAATTATCGCTAATTGTTTTCGTTCATATTTTCAGGTGCATGAAATTGGACTCGGCGAAACTGGTATTTTATGGTACTCCATAATTATCTATATCTAATGGCAAATAAATGCTACCTGACTTTGTACTGCACTTAACATGGTCGGGCCAATTCGCTCACGTACAAGTCTACCACCCAAGAGGCTTGCGATAACATCAATCTGCGAAGTCCACAAATTACATTCTAATTCACACAACCAAAAATTCTATACTAATAAACCGGAAAAGAATCAATGCATTTGCACAAAGTTCATTCTTCGACACAAGTCAGAATTGGATCACCATACTGAAATCACATTGTTCTTTCTAGCAGGGCACACAAAGTTGACAAAATAACTACATTTACTTTATACAAAAACAAAGGCAGAACTCAGAAGTAACGAGGCATTGTGAGAGACTCCAACTTTTCTAAAACACCTAAGATAAAAATTAAATATGTGAATTAATTAAAGATATGAACTTGATAAGATAAATTAATAAGAAAAAATATCACCTAGAATCCTACAACAGTTGTAAAATAATGTTCAACAGAAACTATCAAAATCGAGGTGTTGAAACCAATCAAAACTCTATTTCGTCTTCAATAGCAACTAGGACACTATATTTTTATAGTATATATAGTACATACATACATCTCTAATATCCCTGCTCTTAGTTTTGAATATTATGGATACTGTAGTAGAATGGCTGATAAACCACCCAGCACTCACGTGGCTTCTTCGAGATATATATTATTATAAGCAATAAAGAGACGTTGTTGCAGGTTGAATATCAATTTATTATATATACTTTTATTTTTAAGACCTTCACGTTATTTTGTTTTCTATGATTAAAAATAAATATTTTTGATGTCTATAAACTGATTTCTTGATACAGGGGTGTATTTTCACAAATTTTGTTGATACTAATATAGTTGGTATCTTTACCTTAAATTAAAGTATGATTCATTTTTTATGGCATGTTAATAATTATAATTAGACAAAAATATACAATAACACTATTGTCCAATTGATAAATCAAGACAATATAGGAAACCCGTGCAAGTAAGTGTTTCAAGTAAGTTTGTAACCAAGTCTTTTTTAATTAATAAACATCCCCAACAATGTTTTGGAAGCTCAAATATTCAAGACTATATTAGGTTACCCGTATGCATCGAAGAAACCATACTTACCATAATAATTAGAGGTGAACCAATATTATAACCCGTGCAACGCACGGGCACAAAATCTAGTATATAAGAAAGTGGTTGGTAAAAAGTGTAATAAAGGAGATAAGAATAAATTATTATTATTATTATTTAAAAAAAAAACACTAAATAAATATGTCACAAAAAAACATCAAATACTAGAAATCCACATGTATCCTTTTCCTCCATTGTGCCCTCTCCGTCACCATACTCTCCTCGAGCCCCAGAAATCATATCGTGCTCTATCACTCTCAACCATGTCTGTCTCGGTCTCCCTCTACCTATAGGGACCTTTTCAGTTCTCCAAGTCTCCAGCCTCCTAACTGGTGCGTCCATAGGTCTCCTTCTCACATGGCCAAACCATCTCAGTCGATTTTCCATCATCTTGTCCTCTATTGGCGCCACTTTTACCTTTTCCCGAATCACCTCATTCCTTAATCGATCTTTCCATATATGTCCGCACATCCATCTCAACATACGCATCTCCGCCACACTCATCTTTTGAACGTGACAATGTTTCACGGCCCAACACTCGGAACCGTAAAGTAAGGCAGGCCTAATTGCCGCGCAATAAAATTTTCTCTTTAATCTTTGGGGCATATCTTTATCGCATAAAAACCCTGAAGCACTCTTCCATTTCAACCATCCCGCTTTAACTCTGTGAGCCACATCTCCGTCTAACTCCCCATCTTTTTGAATAGTAGATCCTAGATATCTGAAGAAATCCGACCCCTCAAATACTCGGTCTTGCTCCTGCTCAGCCTAAACCCACGAGTCTCTAAAGTATGCCTCCACAATTCCAACTTTCTCTCCACCCCCTCTTTCGTCTCATCAATCAACATAATATCATCGGCAAACATCATACACCAAAGGATGTCATCCTGAATATCCCTTGTCAACTCATCCATAACTATAGCAAAGAGAAAAGGACTAAGTGAGGAACCTTGATGCACCCCGATGGTAATGGGAAATTCTTCTGTTCTCCCAACATAAGTGCGAACACTTGCACTAGCCCCCTCATACATGTCCTTTATGAGGTCAATATATTTTCGAGACACACCCTTTCTCGCCAAAGCCCATCAAATCACTTCTCTTGGTACCCTATCATATGCCTTTTCCAAGTCAATAAAAACCATATGCAAGTCCTTCTTCTTGTCCCGATGGTGTTCCATCAACTGTCTCATGATAAAAATCGCATCCATAGTCGATCTCCCGGGCATAAATCCAAATTGGTTATCCGAGATGTCTACACATCTCCTAAGCCTTTGCTCGATTATCCGCTCCCATAACTTCATCGTATGACTCATAAGTTTAATTCCCCGATAATTGGAATACTCTTGAACATCACCTTTGTTCTTGTACAAAAGGACAAGAGTGCTTCTCCTCCAAGCTGATGACATCTTGTTGCTCCTCCAAATCTTGTTGAAGATCATGGTTACCCATTCGATTCCTTTCTCCCCGAAGCACCTCCAAACTTCTATGGGTATACCATCCGGTCCCTCTGCTTTCTTGGACTCCATCTTCCTTAACGCCTTTCTAACTTCACTCTTTTGTATTCTACGCACAAATTCCCGATTAACCATGCTTGGTGTTACTTCTACATCCCCAAATCCTTGCTCCTGATGTCCATTGAATAAAGTATCAAAGTAAGAGCTCCATCTAGCCTTTATTTCGTTATCCTGAACCAGAACCTTGTCGTCCATATCTTTCACACACCTAACTCTCCCAATATCCCTCGTCTTTCGGTCTCTTATGCGAGCTAGTTTATAGATATCCTTCTCTCCTTTTCTCGTGTCCAACCTCGCATACACTTCTTGGTTAACTTTTGCCCTTGCATCCCGCACTGCCTTTTTAGTGGCTCGTCTAGCCTCCTTGTACTTTTCAAAGTTCTCATCACTCATGCAGTTCCCTAAAATCTTATAGCATTCACGTTTTGTCTTTATCGCTTGTCTCACCTCCTCGTTTCACCAAGATGTGTCCTTACTTGATGGTCTATTCCCTTTATATTCCCCTAACACCTCTCTCGCCAAATCCTTTACAACATGCTCCAATTTATCCCACGTTGCATCAATATCTTTCTCCTTGCAATCCGACCAAATATCGCTACTTTCAACGTTATCCAAAAACGCTTGTTGGTTTTCCCCTTGTAACTTCCACCACTTGATTCGTGCCTCACCGATTATCTTTATCTTCCTCAAGTTTCTCTTACCCCAAAAATCAAGCACCACTAGTCTATGTTGTGTTGCGGCATTTTCCCCGGGTATGACCTTGCAATCGGTGTACTCTTTCCTCCACACATTCCTTACCAAAAGGAAGTCAATTTGACTAGCGTTTCCTCCACTCCTATAAGTCACCAAATGGGAATGCCTTTTCTCGAACCAAGTGTTCATTATACCCAAGTCATAAGCTAAAGCAAAATCTAATATATCACTTCCTGCTTCATTTCTCTCCCCGAACCCAAAACCCCCATGAATGCTTTCGAAGCCAACTCGACTAGTACCAACATGCCCATTGAGGTCACCACCAATGATCAATCTCTCTCCAATAGGGACCCGTTCTACAACCTCTTCCAGATCTTCCCAAAAGGCTCGTCAAAAAAAAGCATCCAATCCTACTTGAGGTGCGTAAGCACTTATAAAAGTCAGCACCTCATCCCCGACTACAAGCTAATGCTCATAATCCTATCACTCTTTCTCGATACTTCTACCACATCATCGATGTAATCTTTATCAATGACAATACCCACTCCATTACGACTTTTGTCTTTACCCGTGTACCAAAGCTTATAACCCCAAGGCGCTATCACCCTTGCTTTATCTCCGACCCACTTTGTCTCTTGTAGACACATTATATGCACTCTCCTCCTTTTCATAACCTCCCCTACCTTGGCTAATCTCCCTGTCAAAGAACCAACATTCCAAGTACCAAAACGTAACCTACTACCCTTTCTAAAGTCATGCCCTGATTTCTTTACCCACACTTGACCATGTTTCCTAGATCCAAATCTATTTGTCACCACACCCATACTTCGAGGTGGCGTGCCGCTTTCGGGCGACGACCTAACAACCCTTGTATATTTATCACTATACCCGGGTCTAGAAGATGTAGCGCACCCTTGCCTATTTGACACCACCCCCAGGTGTAAAGATGGCGCGTTGATAGTAGTGTTTTGTGTCGGTCTAAGAGGGTGATCTTATCACCCTCGTGTCTTTTAATATGGGTCTTTAAGTATGCTTTTCCTAGTAATTGGTAATCGGGTATGATGTGGTAACTTGTGTGTTTTACCTCGGTTTTACAATTGATCTTGATGCACGGAACCCGAGGGTCAAAGAGGACCTTTGAAAGGTCAAGACAAGGCATAAGCGGCTCACATGTAGCCTAAAATCCAGCTGGGAGAAGTAAGAGTGAAGATTAAAAGAAATGAGAACAAATACGAGCCCAGGCGCAGGCTGCGCAAACAGAGCTGTGCACGATTGCGCAGACAAGAACGTTTTTTGCGTAGGCTGCGCAGCCTGCGCAACTCTGTTTTACGGGGCTTTCTAATCTTCTTTTGGGCTTCTTTAATAGAAATCTTTTTAGGTTTTCGTGAAGCCCTATATATACTCAAGAGTTTGAAGACCTGAAATCATCACATAACATCATATCATCTCATCTAATCTCATCATTTAGGGTTTGAAGCTTGTAATAATTTAGAAGACTTTCTCATTCAAGTTGTACTCTTTATTTGTATTTTGGGTTTATGAAGACTATGGAAGGCTAAATCCTTCCTTGCTTGGTGTAATTCATCCAAAGTCTCCAACTTTGGTATTGTAAAACTCTTTTAATCTCTTCTTATTTATCTAATGATCTTCCCTTATGCTTAATTCTTATGTTCAGTAGATGAATGTTAGAATTGATCACTCTTGCATCTTGTTTACCCAACTATTGCAAATTCTAGAGAAATGGTTTAATCTATCTAGGATTATTTGGAGCAAACTTGTTGTATATTGATTTGGTTTAAAGGATTCATGCAATAAGTAGGAAATTTCATGTCTTTTCTCATTTGTATGGTTTAATCTTGTGAGAATTGATCCTAGCTTCTTGTCTTGGCACAACTCTTAATGCTCATGTTTGATTTGCACTCATGGTTTAATGAATTGTTGATTAAACTTGAAAGACATACATGGGTGGTTTAATTTGTGTATGTTCACATCTTGATTTGAAAGTATTGGGTAGATAATAAAACTATAAAAGGAGAGTTATCAAAAACTCAAACTTTACTATTGTTGGTTACTAAGGACGGATTACACCAAGTCCTCTTAAATATTGAACTTTCTTACTCACCAAGTGTTTGTTATATTGCTTGTTAGACAAAGATTGCAATTTTACTTTGTTTCATGTTACCAATCAACTCAAAACCCCCCCTTTATCTATGTTTATCGATTGTTTGTCATTGTTGATAACCATTGTTTGTTTATAACCTTGTCATTAGTAGTCAATAGTTTACAATTCAAGTTTTTAGCTTAAAAGTCCTTCTCTTGGGACCGACCCTTACTTGCACTATATTGCTTTATCCATTAGAATAATTTAGAGTATAGTTTGGCTTATAAATTGTTAATTTGGTAGTTTAATTCTAGCATTTAACGACCTAGTCTTAATTCCTATCACGCGTCGCTTCCGGGCAACGACCTAGCAACCCTCACATACTTTTCACTACACCCGTGTCTAAGAAGTGCAGCGCGTCGCTTCTGAGGAGACGCCCCAACGATGTTCAAATTCTGATTCATGTCCATAAAATGTGACTAAGTTTTTATGCTGGCTGCCACAGACCTACCGCAACCCTCCTCCTTTATCCGGGCTTGGGACCGACAGTGAGTGCCCGAAAACAATCACAGGCGGAGTTATATCAGATTATCAGTCATATGAAAGTAAAAAGAAACAGAGACTTCAGGGAAAAGTATACTGCATTCATTTGCCACTCAAAGACTGAGGCTATATAAGGCTCTAATATCTCGTCTTTCGTTTAGTTACTAAGAAAACTGAGCAGAGTTGTTTTGGTTTTAACCAAAGGCCTAAACAAATACGGAGTATTATAAATACGTTCTTAAACTCTAGAATTTCAGAGTTCAACCGCACCATTTGGTTTCTAAATTCTCAACGTTTAGGCATGTTTCATTTTTGTGGCCTACTAGTGAGTAGTGATGCTAGAGTTGCATCGACAACAGTAAAATCATTGGAGATGATTTTGATGCGTCTTTCTCCAGCCTCTTGTCAATCAATTTTACGACTACTGGCAAACATTTATTTGATGTAAGTTTGTACCATCAATGTATGGCCTCAAGGAAGTAAAGGTGTCCGCAGTAATCTCTTCAACATCGATCATAAAGCATTTTGAAACATTGTCCACAACTCTTCTGTGATGTCTTTCAAGCACTTCTTGGGTTGTTGACTACTTTCTTGACAGTCTTTCCGGCATCATGGTATTCAGCAACTTCACTAATTACGTCCAATTCTCCACCGCCTTTTCAATTCTATTGCGCCCTGACAGGATGTCCTGAAGCCATTCTTTGGACTATGGCAAGGTATCCCTTGAAATGCTAGGATTGTCTAGAAGCCTTACAGATCTATCCAAAATGGCTTGAATTATGTAAGGCCTATGAACTTGTGGGTTAGTGACGAGCATGAAGATGTGAAGGCCACCTGAGAAGACCTCAATCAATACCATTTTGTAGATGCACTAACCGTTGGCATCTCTCTAGGGATGACGATGGCTGATGGGTCATGTTAGGACTTAATGAAGCTTCGCCCGCTTTATAAAACATCTCTCAGTCAGCCTAATATGGTTGAAACTTTTGAAGACAACTCCTAATACCTGATGCAGTGTCAAGTTTGATGACGTATCGTGGATTCACCAACTGAAACCATTTCTTTTCCTCTTTTAACAAAATCGGCAGTTCACACAAATCAGAAATATATATAGTGAATAAAGCCTAGCCAAACAATCTTTAGAAGTAATAATAATATAACATACTAATTGAACAGCTTCCAACTGCTATGTTTCTAACATGTCTTCATCTGCCCAGCATCCCAGCACAGAGTAGTTCTTAACCTAATCACTTTTAAATCAATCGTGCTTGTTAAACCGCCCTATCTCATCACGATCCTAAATAAATGGTGTATTCTGATAACAATGACACACTGTCTCCTTTTCATTATCATATGCAGTAGACAACATATCAGATATGCCTGCAGCACTTGATTTGGATCATGTTGGATCATGTTGGATCAATAATAACTACTACTATCGAATATACAGCTACCAAACTTGTTAGGAAGAGACATATGAATGGTAGTTTAATGGAGCGGTTATCAGAAACTAATTTTTAAACAGGAACCCATGTTCTTAAGACTTATTATTAGATTCCTTTTGTCTTCTCTTGTTTTCGTATATATAGGGAGAGCCGGGGAACGGAAGTCATCATCAAACTCAAACTTTCTTGCATTCAATTTATTTGCATTTAGTTTAAAAACAAAAGATTAAACAAGAAAAATGGCTTCTCATCACACACGTTCGATCAGTTTACCATCTACATCTCACCCAATCACAGCTCAATTCGATGAGCAATTGTGCAGATTGAGGTCCTCTCAAGCTGCCTCCACTTCATCTTCGTCGATAAGTCACCGACTTACAAGCCTTGCGGAATTGTATGTCGTTGTTGACGAGATGCTTCAACTGCCCTCTAACCAACAATCCCTATCAAATATCCAAGCGATATTGGATGGATCTCTATGTCTTATAGATGCGTGTAGCACATCAAGGGATGTCTTGCAACAGTCCAAAGAACAGCTTCAAAACATCCAATCAGTGCTTCGCAGAAGGTGCGGTGGTGAATTGAACATTACCAATGAAGCCGCTGAATACCTTAAGGCCAGAAAAACTGTCAAAAAAGTAGTCAAGAAGTGCTTGAAAAACATCAAAAGTGACGAGGGCGATGCTTCTGAGTTCTTCATGAACGATGTTGAAGAGATAACGCTTGACATCTTTAGGTCCTTGTTATCTTACATTGGCGGTACAAAGTCCCATTCTAAGAAAAGCTGGTCTTTAATCACCAAATTCATTCACAACAATTCCGAGAAAGAAGCATCAGTGGCACAAACCAGTGTATTTGATGCTGTTGACGCGACTTTAGGATCACTAGACTACCAGAAGAAAACAAGTGTTAGCACACAGAATCTCAGGAACCAAATGGCCAACTTAGTAACCGAAATTGAAGAGCTCGATCAAGTATTAGAATGTTTATTTAGGCATTTGGTTAAGACGAGATCAACTCTTCTCAACATACTTAGCAACTAGATCAGCACAAATATTACAATTGTACAGATAGCTTCTTCAATCTGTGTATTAGAAAACTCAATCAAACATACGAATACAACTTACTACTATTCCCTAATTCTGTGCTTTTCTTTATCATGGCCTACGAAACATGAGCGACACATTAACAATTCAACACTTATAAAGATAATTCCAAACGACAATGAAAAAACATTTGTCAATATTTCAATTATTATTACACCCTTACTTGATTAATAATAATAATATCACAACAACAACAACAACAAAAAAACCACTAACCAAAAACAAAACAATGCAAGCAAACGTCATTACAAAAATGACGCAGCTCTAAAAACATTAATAGACCTAAACAATGCTTTGCTTGTATCTAAGGTGTATAGTATGTTATGAGAATGTGACTTCCTTCAGTCCTTAATAAGAGACATTTGCCTTGACTACAAAGATGGTTGAGGGACTCTAGGATCGGGAGAAAGATGATCTCCTCCGCCATGTGAAAGAGAGAGTCCACTGTTTGAAGGAAGAGCAGGGGTAGGAGGACAAGTTTGTCCACTTCCCGGGGGAAGATCAAGTCCAGCGCCTGGTGGAGGAGGATGAGATTGTCCAACGCCTGGAGAAACAGGAGGCCCACCACCAATGCTAACACCACCACCAACACTACCACCAACTCCACCACCAACACCACCACTGACACCACCACCACCACCACAAGGAGGAAGGGGAAGCCTACCACCACCACTAACCCCACCACCAACACCACCACCAACTCCGCCACTAGCACCACCACCAACACTACCGCTAGGTGGGAGTGGAAGTGTAGGAGGAAGAGGTTGTCCACTGCCAGGTGGGAGAGGAAGCCTACCACCACCACCAACTCCACCACCAGCACCACCACCAGCACCACCACCAGGAGGAAGAGGAAGTGTGGGAGGAAGAGGAAGTGTGGGAGGAAGAGGTTGTCCGCTACCTGGAGGAAGAGGAATCCCACCACCACCAGGAGGAAGAGGAATGCCACCACCGCCGCCTGGAGGAAGAGGAAGTGTCGGGGGAAGAGGTTGACCGCCACCTGGAGGGACAGGAATCCCACCACCGCCACTGCCACCACCTACGCCACCACCACCGCCACCTCCACCACCACCGCCGCCACCGGGTGGAAAAGGAAGTCCCGGAGGAAAAGGAAATGGAAAAGGAAAGGGAGGACCGGGCAATGTAGGCGGGAATGGAAAAGGAAATGGAGCAGCTGGCTGACCACCCGCGTAACCACACAATCCATACGTACAGGGTCTCCCATCTTGACACCTATTCGAACACCTTCCACAATTATATGGATTGGTATTCACATCAACACAAACTCTCCCACAACATTGCCATGTAAATGGACATCTAACACCACAAAACCCACAATTTAGAGGGTTAGATGTAATATCAACACATCGATTCATACAACATAATTGTTGTGGCGGAACTTGGCCATTAGAACAAATCCATGGCCTATTCCAACACCCTCGCGCTTGTGCCTGAACGCGAGGGTTAATGACTCTCTTAAGCCATGGAGACGAAGTTGTATTTATGTTATTGATAACATTTACTCTTGCATTGCTACCTTGTAACATAAAACAAACTACTACTAAGCAAGTAATAACATATAATAAACTCTTCATTTTCAATTTAATGATTAAAATATTATTTCTCATGATTTATATAGGGTAAATTAAACCGCGTTCATGTTTTCCATACATTTGATAATTGATTAGTAGTATTAGTTCTCGTGAATGTGGTGTGAAAGATTAAGGTTAAGATAGTTAAATATCATCATTACATTGAAGTGATCACGTTGGTTTTATGCATGATAATGTAATACATTTTGTTAGTTGAACAACTGTACGTAACGGTTTAAAGAGGAACACTTTTCTTGTTCAAGAACACAATTTTTATTAAGCGAAATGAATGCTACCATGTTGCCATACACGCATTTTATGAGAAAACTTGTCATACATTTCTTGTTTTGTGATAGTAAGGAATTATGGAGGCATTAGTGGGGTGAAATAAGGAAATTGTGTCGGTGATATTTCCGACATAGTAAGTCTCTTGAGAGACTATTTCATATGGAGTATTATTCACCAACATCCAATACATTAGTAATCAATTAGTAGAAAAATGGAAAATGGCATAAAAAATGGCAATTACCTATTGTGAGAGACTTGCTACCAAAAAAAACTATTATGTGAGAGGCCTCATGATAAGACTCGTAATTTGTAAGGCCACTTCATATAAGAATTAGTTTTGTTAGAAGGTGAACTTTACAATATTCTTGGATTCAAACTATCATTGGAGTAATTCACTTGAAGTTCATTAGGGGGGTGCTATCGAGCTTAAACTTGTTGGGCTCTATAGTTCACCTTATTATGAGTACAATTGAAACTGTTACCTATGATATCCTGATTAATGGCGCATCCTTGGAAAAATTTGAACTTCACTGTGGGATTAGGCAAGGTGATCTCTTATCTCCGTATATCTCCGCGCTTTGCACGGAAGTTCTCTCTCAAATGATTCAATACGCTCAGGATGGCACCTTCATTAAGGGTATCAAAATATGCAAGAACGGACCAGATATATCCCATTTATTATTTGCGGATAATTCTCTCTTCTATATTCGCGGAGACTTTGGGGACTTGGACTTTCTTATGAACATTATTGATGAATATTGTGTTGCCTCTGAGCAATGCATTAATACAGATAAGTCCTCTATTCTTTTTAGCCCGAATTGCTCACTTATGACGGTCAAGCAGTGCTTGACTAAGTACAAATTTGCACCAAAGCATGACCTTGGCAATTATCTTGGCTTACCAACGAGTATTGGGTCTTCTAAAAGAGACTTATTAAAATTTCTTGTTGACAAAACCAAGCGCAGGCTATCCTCCTGGAATAACATTCTGCTTTCTTCGGCCGGTAAATTGACCCTTATTCGTTTTGTTCTTTCTTCACTATCTCTTTTCTCTCTATCGGCATTTCGCATACCGGTAAGTGTAACGTCAAAGCTTCAGTCTCTGATGGTGCATTTTTGGTGGAGTGGAACTAGAATCAATAAGTCTATCCACTGGTGTAGTAAAGACTTCCTTAGTAGGCCGGTGGGAGAAGGGGGTCTTGGTCTTCGCAATATTAGCTGTTTTAATCAAGCCCTTCTTGCCAAGTCTGCTTGGAGAATTTTAAGTGTTCCAGAAAGCCTTATTAGCAAAGTTATTGGTCCCAAGCTTGGTGTACAAAATGATCCTTTTTTCCAGAACCGATGGACGACTCCCCAAGCGTCGTCATGGGCTCGTAAAAGCTTAATCTGGGGCTCTGATCTTATCTTCAACAACATTGCCTGGACGATTGGCTCGTCCTCTCGTCTTAATGCCTGGACGAGTAGATGGATCGAGGGATGCAGCCTTCGTGATCTCTGTGGGGATTTTATTGATGCTCCTTCTAATGCTACTTTCCTGATTGGTGATCTTCATGATAACCATAGGAGATGGGATTTCTCCTCTTTTGGTTTCGATCCAGGCGAGGGAGTTAAGAAAAAAATTCTCGCAACTTACATCCCGTGTCAACCTTCAGATGATTCATTCTACTGGAAATTGTCCAAACAAGGCGATTTCACTGTCAAGTCTGGATATTATGCTGCTGCTAAGGGCTTATCTATTGGTTCTACCTCGGCTGTTGATCGCTCTAGAATGTCTACTACTATTGTTGCCTTCTGCAAGTCAAAGCTATGGAAATTGCCTATTTCCATAAAACTAAGAGTGTTCTTATGGAAATTTATGGCTAATGCCCTTCCTGTGACACCCTCATTTATTGCGGAAAAGTAAACACATAATTCTAGATAAAAACTGCATGGATATGTTTGTAATAGGTTCATTTGGGTAAAAACCTGTAATTTTTAAAACCTGAACCTGTTATAAAAATATCCAAATGGGAAGGTGTCAAACATACAAGGTCCAAAATAAACCTCATAAATAAAACATCGCTAAAGTCGCGAAATAAAGTTATACAACCCAAGTATGAAAAAAGGAGACATATGTCCCTAAAAAGTATATGACATAAAAAGTGTTCAAGGGTCACAATAAAATAAAGTCAATCTAGGTCCCACGGTTACTTTGCTCGCTAGCTCGTCCATGTACCCCATATATGCATCACCTACCTGTCAATCGCATTTTATACAAATACGAAAGCCACAGTCAATGGGGAGTAACTCCGAGTTCTCCCAGCCACGAAATGTTATAATTAATATAACATGTAAACATAAGAATATGAATATGAATAACACATAGCCATAGCATATAGATGCTAGACAATCGTGCTTATCATGTGAACAACAATATAACAACACATAGTCCTAGCATGTGAATACTAGACCGACTCATACTACACTATCATATGAATCACATAACATCCAGGAATCCAAACTCTATCAGCCATAGCCGGCTTGCATCTCACCTTCTATGATTCATAGAATCATCAAACAAGAAAGGACAATATATCTAGAGACAAGCATAAGTTCTTAGGACAGTCAATAGTCACTCTGTAACTCGAGTCTATACCACGAGGTAAGGTAAACACCCTAGTCCTAAACCTGCACAGACCTAGCGACATGCGGAACACTACCGCATCCAAGACCCATGATAACAACACATGAGTACCCCTAAGGAGTCCACCAAAGGGTTGGCTAGTACTTAAGCTGACCACATACTTCTACGAGTACGTCAGGAGGTCATGCCCTATCTTGGATATAAACCCACCAAACTAAGACACAAAGGCTATTAAGCTGTGAACATACACTCGTCAAAGACTATAATGGCCTATCTATGATGAAGGCCGAAATACTCACCTAGGACCTAGTCCCAGCTTGAATACTTTAGCCCACACCACACAAGACAAGTAGGATTAACCATAAGAGGGGCAAAGAGTCCAAACTTGCACACACAAAAGACCATACACACCCTAGCATATGAAAGGCTATGCAAGAGCATATTCAGCTGACAATCCAACAATATCTCCAATATCAATAATAATCCAAATTCCAGCTAACCAACAGTACCATAATCCATGAGAATAAGTTAAAATGGCAAAGAGGCTTCAAGCATAAGGCATCCAAAGCATCCAACAACCAACATGTGAAATGATAATTACAAATATCAAGGCATAACATAAAACATCCAATTAGGGATGGCAGTGGGTCGGGGACCCGACCCAGACCCTGAGGGTCGGACCCTAACGGGTCGGGTATGGGTCTCATTTTTTCAAACCCAATGGGTATGGGTCGGGTATGGGTCTTAAGAAAATATTTCGGGTCTGGGTCCGGGTCTAAGTTATGAGACCCATACCCGACCCTTAGACCCTTTATTAAAGAAAAAAAAATCAAAATTACAATTATTCTGAATTCATACTAGCAGACTGTAGAAACCCAACTAAAGTCTCTTTCTCTTCCCTCATCCCATAAAGTGATAAAACCTAACCAAACTCTTCTGACAATACCACCACTCCACCACTGACACAAGAAAACCACCACCACAACACTGATACGCGACTGGCAACCACCTCTCTAATAGCTGGCGACCGACAACCACCATTAACGGCAGATTAATAAACTCATAATGTTAAAGTAGTATGATTTTTTTTTTTTTAATATTATAGACTCTATAACTGTTAATCTTGTTATTAAAGTGGCTGAAACTCGGACCCGCGGGTAGACTCAGACCCTACCCTTACCCATAGGGTCCGGGTATGGGTCCTCAAATTTTAGACCCTTGCGGGTCTGGGTCGGGTACGGGTCCAAAGGAAAAATCTCGGGTCGGGTCTGGGTCTAGGCGGATCCTACCCAGACCCTACCCATTGTCATCCCTACATCCAATAACAACCAATCTCACCTCAAAGACAAACCCTCGACCCGAGACGGGTCATCGGTCAAATCGAGGCTGACCGGTTTAAACCTAGTTTGACCAAACTCGTTCGGTCAATCTAGCCCAGCTCAGAGTCTTGGCCTACTTTGGCCCAAATCACAAAATTCATCACAATATCGTTCTCATGTCATTTCCAATTTCTATCATGTGAAAAACTATCAACATAAGGAAATATATTCCAACTTACAAAATAACTAATTCCACAAAATTCTCGCATAATAAAATAGCATAAATAACCGTCTCACAAAAGGGTAAACTTTTCTATAAATTTTAATCGATAAAACGACGTCATTTACTCATACAGACTCCGAATTGAGTGATTCAAGTGGCTAAACCACCTAATTTTTTGATGTCGTTCAATCTGTCATATTTTTGGAAATATTGGAAACCGTCTCGGTCCGGTATTGACGCGTTCCAGCCCAAACACGGACTTGTCACAACACATAATTCCTCATCCAAATTTGTTCCAAACAATAATATACAAATGGGTAACATAAATTAAACATAAGCATACTCATCTTACTCCATTCATTCATTTATCAACAAGATCGTCTCAAACAACAACAAACAACAAATACAACTACTAATGTGACATTAATTCGTCGAGTAACTCGGAATAGTTACCTTAAGCTAGCAAAGAGACAAGTAATAACTTGAGAAAGCTTCTAAAACCCAAAATTACTCTTCATCTTCAACAACATATGAGTCACCTAACTCATCTTCAAATTCTTCACCTATAAGAACAACAAAAACACAATTATTAAGCTTAAATTCGAAACCCTAAAAAAAAGTGTCTTAAACAAAAATTGGGGAAAATGAAAATAAAGCTTGCTAGTAGATGAAGGATGAAAAGAGGATTCCAAATATATAATTTTTATGCAAATTGGTGGAGAAATGAAGGATTTATGGTGGATTTAGGGATTGTAAGAAGGATTTTTAGTGGGTTTTGGTGTTTGAGAGAAGGAGGAGATAGATTGAGTTATGGAGGAAATGAAAATTGAAAGAGGGGACAAATGGAGGGTAGGTGGCCAGCCAAAGACATGGGGAGATGGGTCATTTGTTTACGTTTTGGTTCGTTTCGACGGAAATTAGAAATATTCGTCGAACGTGATTTCCGAGAAAAGTAAAGTTCTTAAACACGATTTTACTAAAAGATTAAGTACTCATATGCCCAATATCCAAACTCGTTTACCCAACGACCGTAAGAAATGGGAAAATCCCAATTTTACGACTTTTATCCGAAATCTATTTTAACAAAGGAAAAGGTTTAAATATAGTTTAAATCACTTTTAAACATTTCTAAACTATCAAAAATGATTACATTTCTTCAAAATAAAATAAAGTTATATTTTATCAAATAAATTTTATTTCAAATAAATTAATATTAAATTAAAATAGATTAAAATATTACTCTTAAAATATAATAAAGGTATTCAAATTTACGGGGTGTTACAATCATCCCTCCTTTTAAGAAGTTTCGTCCCCGAAACTTAGAAGAAGGAAAATTGTATATATGTAGGTCTATCTCTTTAAAATCAAGTAAACAAAATCTTCAGAATATGAATGTATGAAATATAAGTGTCTTTTCAATGGAACGGAATATCTTCGTTACTGCTCAAGAACATCAACATTCCAAATCAAAGACATAAAAATATATATTTTTACACCAACAAATGAGAAAACCAATTATCGGACGTCTCCAATAACGAGTTTTACCACTCATTGACGTTAAAACCAGTGGAAAACATTAAAACATTTCCAAAAATCTTTAGTTCGAAACTCTATAATAAGGATAATAACTCCACTAGCTATGACCAAACTCTAACTACGACTTTTAAACAACTAAGCAAGGACTACTAACGCGGAGAGTATTTAAGAGAAGGAGAGAGAATACTCGAAAGGATAGCTAAACTCACAAGAATTAGATAAAGGAACGGAAAGTACCTCACGAGAAGAGTTCGAGATATTTAGCTAACATAGAAGATTCAGGCTCCCAAGTTTCTTCTTCGACATTTCCACAACGCCAAAGGATACGAACTAGGGGCACCACTTTGTTTCTAAGTTGCTTGTTTGCCCTTTCGAGGATTCGGATCGGCCTTTCTTCCAAAGCCAAGTTGGGTTCCAAATCTGGGGTTTCTTCTTGAATAACATGGCTCGGATCACTAATGTACTTCCTCAACTGAGATACATGGAAGACATTATGGACCTTGCTCAAATTCGGGGGCAACTCTAAACGGTAAGCAACGAGGCCAATCTTCTCAAGCACACGGAAAAGTCCAATGTATTTGGGACTCAGCTTTCCTTTCACACCAAACCGTTTCACCCCTTTCATAGGTGATACCTTAAGGAACACTCGATCATCAACCTCAAAGGTAAGTTATCGACGACGGACATCGGCATAAGATTTCTGTCGGTCTTGAGCGGTTTTCATACGCTCTCGAATGATCTGAACCTGATTGATGGTCTCAGTCACCAAATCGGGTCCCAACACATGAGCATCTTGGACTTGATCCCAACAAACACGACTACGGCACTTCCTACCGTACAAAGGTTCATAAGGTGACATCTTGATAGAGGAATGATAGCTATTGTTGTAGGAGAATTCGACAAGAGGTAAACATTTCTCCCAAGAAGTGTGGAAGTCTAAAGCAAAAGCACGGAGGAGGTCCTCTAAAGTCTGGATAGTCCTCTCAGTCTGCTCATCTGTAGCGGCATAAAAAGCGGTACTCATCAGTAGCTTACTACCCATGGCTTCTTGCAAAGCAGTCCAGAAACGGGAACAGAATCTAGGGTCACGATCTGAAACTATATCCTTAGGCACTCCATGGTAGCGTACTATCTCCCTCACATAGGCCTCAGCTAGGACATCTAATCTCCACGTCTCCTTGATAGGTATAAACCTAGCACATTTGGTCAATCGATCTACAACCACCCAAACCGCATCTTTTCCGCTAGCAGTCTTAGGTAAAGTCATCACAAAGTCCATGGAGATGGACTCCCATTTTCAAAGGGGAACATCCAAAGGTTGTAGCAAACCCCCGGGTTTCTGATGCTCAATCTTCACTTTCTGACAGGTAAGACACTTGCTAACATACTCTAGGACATCAATCTTCATCCTAGGCCACCAAAACTGTAATCTCAAGTCTTTATACATCTTGTCACCACCAGGATGAATAGAGTAAGGAGAAAGGTGAGCTTCATCAAGGATCTTCTTCCTCAACTCGGCTACTCTCGGAACATACATCCTACCTTGGTAACGAAGGTATCCATCACTATCCACCACACAATCCTTAGCTTGTCCAAGTTGGATTTTTGCTTGAATGGACTTGAAAGTAGCATCCTCAGGTAGGCACGTACGGATCTCACGGTAAAAGTCGGGTTCTGCACTCAAGGCACTAAGATAGTCAAAGCCCTTCCCAACAAGGCTTATCCCTAACTTTTGAAATTCCGTGGTAAGTTCATCAGGTAACACACGGATAGTGCTCAAAGAGTGACTAGTCTTCCTACTCAAAGCATCGGCCACTATATTTGCCAAAGGAAACGCCAGGTACTCAATCTAAAACAACAACATCATCCAAATGGTCCCGAAACTTCCTAACAACAAATCTTATGACTACAACACTCCCAAGGATTTCCTCAAAACACTCATGTTACTTCATCCTAATCTATTCCCTGAAACAAGGTACTCCACTATAAGTGTGATTTCACCACTCCAAATTCTCAAATATCCACAAACAACTTCCACAAGATCAAGGTCAAAGTTCCAACAAAGCTATACTCATATCCAACTAGTGTCAACCATGGGTTTCCTAAAATAGTAAAGTCCTCAATCAAAGATCCGAATACTAAGCTATAAATTCCCAGAAAGGGTTCCTCAAATATTCCACCATTCAATTCCATCCATTTAAAGTCAAGTACTAAGCACTAGTATCCCAACACATGTCTCACTACACTCCCCAAGGCTCTCAAATCCCAAACCTAAACAACAAAGCCAAGTTCTATAGCCTTAGGAACAAACGCAACTCACACTCGACAACCCAAAATTCACCAATCAAGAATACTCACTTTATCAAGGATCTAGGTATAAGAATCATTAGGTATGTCTCATCACACTACCTAAGTCTTTCTAACATCACAACCTCTCAAAACCCGGGTTATGGGTTAACCATAAACAATCTCCTCAAAGGTCCAATTTTTCCAACCAAGGTTAAGATTCCTCAAAAGAAAAAGTACTATCAAAAGGCGTTAAGGGAGGATAAGTAAGGAACAAAGGACAAGTTAGGAGGGTACAAGAGTAACTTTCAAGGAAAGAGAAAAGAGTGTTTAGAAGAAGAATAAGCACCAAGATATACAGAATAAGGCAAGGTACACAAAGAATTAGAAACGTCTTCGAGGAAGTAGAAGCATTCTTCAAAGGTAAACACGTCTTCAGTCCTCGGCAATAGGCACCAAATATTGATCTTCATGTAGGTAAGCTCACGGTCATGATCCAAGGGCACAACAATTATTAAGTGACAATGAACAAACATGTTAGAACCTAACAAAGAGCAAGCACAAAGAGACTACAACATAAGGTCCTAAGTCTACCCATCCTACTCATCTCTCAAGTTTATTATTTTAAGGTCAAGTTATTTATATTGGGGTGCACAAACGTGCGTCGGGAGAAAATATGCTCTGATACCAACTGTGACACCCTCATTTATTGCGGAAAAGTAAACACATAATTCTAGATAAAAACTGCATGGATATGTTTGTAATAGGTTCATTTGGGTAAAAACCCGTAATTTTAAAACTCGAACTCGTTATAAAAATATCCAAATGGGAAGGTGTCAAACATGCAAGGTCCAAAATAAACCTCATAAATAAAACATCGCTAAAGTCGCGAAATAAAATTATACAACCCAAGTATGAAAAAAGCAGACATATGTCCCTAAAAAGTATATGACATAAAAAGTGTTCAAGGGTCACAATAAAATAAAGTCAATCTAGGTCCCACGGTTACTTTGCTCGCTAGCTCGTCCATGTACCCCATATATGCATAACCTACCTGTCAATCGCATTTTATACAAATACGAAAGCCACAGTCAGTGGGGAGTAACTCCGAGTTCTCCTACACCACGAAATGTCATAATTAATATAACATGTAAACATAAGAATATGAATATGAATAACACATAGCCTTAGCATATAGATGCTAGACAATCGTGCTTATCATGTGAACAACAATATAACAACACATAGTCCTAGCATGTGAATACTAGACCGACTCATACTACACTATCATATGAATCACATAACATCCAGGAATCCAAACTCTATCAGCCATAGCCGGCTTGCATCTCACCTTCTATGATTCATAGAATCATCAAACAAGAAAGGACAATATATCTAGAGACAGGCATAAGTTCTTAGGACAGTCAATAGTCACTCTGTAACTCGAGTCTATACCACGAGGTAAGGTAAACACCCTAGTCCTAAACCTGCGCAGACCTAGCGACATGCGGAACACTACCGCATCCAAGACCCATGATAACAACACATGAGTACCCCTAAGGAGTCCACCAAAGGGTTGGCTAGTACTTAAGCTGACCACATACTTCTACGAGTACGTCAGGAGGTCATGCCCTATCTTGGATATAAACCCACCAAGCTAAGACACAAAGGCTATTAAGCTGTGAACATACACTCGTCAAAGACTATAATGGCCTATCTATGATGAAGGCCGAAATACTCACCTAGGACCTAGTCCCAGTTTGAATACTTTAGCCCACACCACACAAGACAAGTAGGACACCCAATTAACCATAAGAGGGGCAAAGAGTCCAAACTTGCACACACAAAAGACCATACACACCCTAGCATATGAAAGGCTATGCAAGAGCATATTCAGCTGACAATCCAACAATATCTCCAATATCAATAATAATCCAAATTCCAGCTAACCTACAGTACCATAATCCATGAGAATAAGTTAAAATGGCAAAGAGGCTTCAAGCATAAGGCATCCAAAGCATCCAACAACCAACATGTGAAATGATAATTACAAATATCAAGGCATAACATAAAACATCCAATAACAACCAATCTCACCTCAAAGACAAACCCTCGACCCGAGACGGGTCATCGGTCAAATCGAGGCTGACCGGTTTAAACTTAGTTTGACCAAACTCGTTCGGTCAATCTGGCCCAACTCAGAGTCTTGGCCTACTTTGGCCCAAATCACAAAATTCATCATAATATCGTTCTCATGCCATTTCCAATTTCTATCATGTGAAAAACTATTAACATAAGGAAATATATTCCAACTTACAAAATAACTAATTGCACAAAATTCTCGCATAATAAAATAGCATAAATAACCGTCTCACAAAAGGGTAAACTTTTCTATAAATTTTAATCGATAAAACGACGTCATTTACTCATACGGACTCCGAATTGAGTGATTCAAGTGGCTAAACCACCTAATTTTTTGATGCCGTTCAATCTGTCATATTTTAGGAAACATTGGAAACCGTCTCGGTCCAGTACTGACGCGTTCCAGCCCAAACACGGACTTGTCACAACACATAATTCCTCATCCAAATTTGTTCCAAACAATAATATACAAATGGGTAACATAAATTAAACATAAACATACTCATCTTACTCCATTCATTCATTTATCAACAAGATCGTCTCAAACAACAACAAACAACAAATACAACTACTAATGTGACATTAATTCGTCGAGTAACTCGGAATAGTTACCTTAAGCTAGCAAAGAGACAAGTAATAACTTGAGAAAGCTTCTAAAACCCAAAATTACTCTTCATCTTCAACAACATATGAGTCACCTAACTCATCTTCAAATTCTTCACCTATAAGAACAACAAAAACACAATTATTAAGCTTAAATTCGAAACCCTAAAAAAAAGTGTTTTAAACAAAAATTGGGGAAAATGAAAATAAAGCTTACTAGTAGATGAAGGATGAAAAAAGGATTCCAAATATATAATTTTTATGCAAATTGGTGGAGAAATGAAGGATTTATGGTGGATTTAGGGATTGTAAGAAGGATTTTTAGTGGGTTTTTGGTGTTTGAGAGAAGGAGGAGATAAATTGAGTTATGGAGGAAATGAAAATTGGAAGAGGGGACAAATGGAGGGTAGGTGGCCAGCCAAAGACATGGGGAGATGGGTCATTTGTTTACGTTTTGGTTCGTTTCGACAGAAAATAGTAATATTCGTCGAACGTGATTTCCGAGAAAAGTAAAGTTCTTAAACACGATTTTACTAAAAGATTAAGTACTCATATGCCCAATATCCAACTCGTTTACCCAACGACCGTAAGAAATGGGAAAATCCCAATTTTACGACTTTTATCCGAAATCTATTTTAACAAAGGAAAAGGTTTAAATATAGTTTAAATCACTTTTAAACATTTCTAAACTATCAAAAATGATTACATTTCTTCAAAATAAAATAAAGTTATATTTTATCAAATAAATTTTATTTCAAATAAATTAATATTAAATTAAAATAGATTAAAATATTACTCTTAAAATATAATAAAGGTATTCAAATTTACGGGGTGTTACACTTCCTGTTGGCTCTGAATTTCTTAAACGAAATATGCATTGGCGCTCTACCTGCTCTCTTTGTGAAAGCTCTTCCCCCTGTGTGGAATCTCTCTCTCATCTCTTTAGAGATTGTAGTTTTTCAAAGGCTCTCTGGTTTGGCTGTCCTTTAGGACTCAGACTCACGGAAGGGGTGGATATTGATGTTAGGGATTGGGTCATTAACTGGGTTACTTACTTTTTAAAAGGGCATGATCCTAACTCCCTCCTTTTCCCCTTTCTTGTTACCCTCTGGAGAATTTGGTGTTGCAGGAATGAGATTATTTTCCAGAACCGCCGCCCTTGGCATATGAGTGCTCTCAGTGCTATTCTGGGTGACATTCAGTGTATGAATGAGGTTGTATGTAGTAAGAGTGCTTGCCTTATTCAAGCGCCTTTTGTGGACACTTCTCCTGATTTTGTTTTAATTGAGAGGATTAGAAATTCCTTTCCTTTTTGGATTGTTGGTGGGCCTGATTGTGGGAATGTTTGCACTGTCAAGTGTGATGCTGCTTGGAGAGAGGATAGAAGTTTTGGTATGGGGTGGTGCTTGTTGGATGGTTGTAACACCCCCATACTCCAAGTGCCTTACCAGGACCACTCAGGTATAAGGATACTACCATCTCGGTTGCCCGAGGTACTGAATATCATAAGACAATAAAGAAACATACTTTTAAAGTAATTATAGATTAAGTGATTACAGGTTCAAACCAAAACTAATAAAAGAAATTACAAGGTTCTCATACGGTCTACAGCTAAAACTATCAAAGCTACTAGACTTCGTCTGACACAGCGGAAGACTTCTAACTGCCACGTGGTGACTCATCCCAGCTATCCCATACGCGTCATATCACACTCGCTCAATAATCGCTCACCACCCCGAATGGATCACCACGCTTTTTTAAAACATTTAAACGGGTGAGTACTAATCACACAATTCAATATATATATCAACAATAAGATAAAAGACATTTGAATTGTCACACACACACACACACACACCACCAACTCCCATCGTCTCAATCGACCGTCCACGGACCACCGCTCGCTGGGGGACCGCAGCCGTTCCCACCTAAGCCCCGCTCATCGTACGAGCGATAACCCTGTCCCATTAATGTGCACATCCCCTCCCGTGGCGGGTTCCACGATGGGCGAAACTAGGGCGTGAAGTCACTCCCGCAAGTGACCCCACTCAGCCGAGAACGCATCTCGAGAGCCATAGACAACCAATCACAATCACAATCACAATCACAATCATCATATCAAACAACTAACTACAGCACATCACCAATATCCCATTATGGGACTAATACTGAGTAGGAAATCCTACCTGGAAAGCACAACATGCAGACGGTATCTACAATTTTGTATCAAAACGGCTCCTCTACGAATTCTCCTCCTATCATACAACACATAAAGACTACACATCACAAACTACACACCAAAACCCCAATTCCTAAATTAGGGTTTAACCAATCTTAACAAAACATTATAAAAACTATATTAAAAGCTTACCCTCGACGCAAGGAATCCGACGACACGAAAAACGACAAGAACCGACCGTCTCGAACTCCGGAATTGCTAAGAATGCGATTAGGAAGATGAACTGGTCGCTTTCTCTCTTAAACAGGGTTTTAGGTTTTGTAAAAGTGAATTAAAACAATGACGAATATGTCTAAATACCTTAATCGCATAATTAACAAAACCCGAGAAAACTCCCCGTAAAACCGGACACTCGATCGAGTACCCAAGGTACTCGATCGAGTACCCCTTACTCGATCGAGTACCCCTTACTCGATCGAGTACCCAACAGTCGAAACTATTCTAAAACGCAACTTACCCTTACTCGAGAGTAAGGCCTACTCGATAGAGTACCCAAAGACTCAAAAATACGGAGTATTACGGTCTTCCCTCTTAAAAAAGAACTTCGTCCCCGAAGTTCAACCCATACATAAAAAAACAACCATACTGACTCGACCAAGACACAACAACTTAGCTAAGGACTCAAGAACTCGACCGAACATAGAACATGAACTCTTAACACCCACTCCACCAACTATGTTTACTTCCACAACATGACTCACTATATCGTATCTACTACATATATATCTCTCACGACACCAACTCCATACATAACCAACTACCATCCTCTAATGCCGCTAGCTCCATAATATCATCAACTATCAAATCCAATACCAAGACACTCATAGACATCAAACGGGATGTTACATTCTACCACCCTTAAAAGGAACTTCGTCCTCGAAGTTTACTCACACTCGTAACCTCATCATCCAACTGTCAATACTAGCGAAATATTCTCACACTCCTAAACATCACGCTACTACAAGCACGGTCATGACCTTTAATAAAATCACCCACAACACGAATCGATCTTTTATTCTACATCAAGACTCAACTTCCGAATATATTACCATATGTACAACCATCAAAATCTGTTTTATCGCATCCTACTCCTCTTAAGACAAATGTTACGTCCTCGTAACTCACTAATACCAAACCATATCTATATCTCATTACCCTCTGTACCACCACATGTCAAACATAACCGTCTATAAACCAAACACTCACCATTCTTATATCCAAGGCTCCCATACATAAACATTTCCCATTCCTCAACTCATTCAAAGAAATAAGCACCTAACCTATACTATAAACTCGTAGCAAATCACCATACCCACTCTTCATTATTACCGCCAAACAACATACCTCTCACGTAAGGCACTTATCTCCCGTAAGCATAACTCACGATCCGCACTCGTTACGTACACGCACACTAGATCCTCAAGTTCTTTCTTTCATTACCGCAAAATTCATACACAACTTAACATGACACTAATTTCCCCAACACCCTACACTCACTGTCTCAACAAAAGATTATGAACTACCTGCCGCTTTCAGATCATTACAACACATGTTCCACGAATCATTTTCCATTACCATGTCTACCGATGTCTCATCCGAAAACAAGATCAAAATTACCGTAACAACCCCTCACAACCGTGTCCCATCAATAGATTATCACTATCCCATGACAACAACGAAACATATACAACTCTATTTCACATCATACTCTACCTCATTCCCAACTTAACTTGGTAAAGAAAACATGAATAAGCAAGACAACCGTCTATCAAAGACAAATCGAAACTCGCAGAGAGCAACATCACACAAAACAACAATCTATGTATAACTGGTATGTACTTTCGAAACTCGAATCATAATCATCCCGCCTACTCCACCACAACCGGTGACGGCATCACAACACCGCCACCAACAGCCACACCGTAGTGCGAAAATACCCGCATCACAGACTATGTACCGTGCCCGGATCACCACCCGAGGCACCACAACCACCCCGATAGGCATCACAACTGCATACAATTCCCATAAATACCGACTTAAGCATAACTTCTCGGACAAGAAAAACTTACTTAAATCCACCTTATTAAATTACCACGCAACATATTATATGGATAAACAGATAAGCATCTCATGAACATCATTTCTACCATTTCCAGGGATACACATGTGTTATCAATACACATAAAATTATAACTAGCTATGTCAAATCAATCAAGTTATTACCTTTTTGGATATCATTCAATTAAATTACCGTGCCCAACATATATATTACAGAACATTCATAAAACAACTTTATAATTATCACACCATACCACTTCTTGTGAGGTCAGAACCTCACACAAACATTTATACAAATCACAGACCCGTAATCACAACCAATCGGTCAATCCCGACCACGTAAGTTACCACTCGAAAAGGTTACCCGCTGCCCGAGTTTAACTCATATGCCCCTCATAACATATTCCCCCATTCGCACAACCATCACTTCCCGCCAAATATAACCATACCTTCACTATTCAACTAATAGCGTCCGCCTCATCTAACCACATCTTATACCCTCTCACAATCATACACAACAATCAGGTCCCTACCAAATCAACCTCTTTAGAATTGTTACCTTTCTAATATTCCATCACTCTTAACCATTAGTGATAACACCACAATGCCACCGCTGCTCGTATATAAAATCTCTTACACTCATATCAGAATAACATGGTTTTTCTCCTATTTTTGGTTAATATTGCAAATAACGAACATCAAACCCATCCACAAAATTACCTCAACATTATTCCCAAAGCTAACTTATTTGTATTGTCATCCAACTCTCCACCAAATATCTCGTATCGTGCCAATGCTCCACCAACTTCTTACTCCCTTAATTCCTCGAAACTCATTACCAATCATGTTGTCCTGAAACTCCTATATAACCTTTAGCTAACATCCTCGTGATACCATCACACATTTCGATGATTCCTTCTCTTTATATCACATAGCTTCGGTGAACATTTTCCTCAGCTTACTTTTATCCTTCTTTTCTCTTTACACTCAATAATACCAATTAATAGTTCAACTCATTATTCCTTCTAGCTAACTCTTTAGAAATCTGGTCACCCCTTCGTTGCTCCAAAACTCGGCCCATTATTTTCTACCGACATCATCTCACTCTTTCTTCCCATGGATCTTCTCTTATTATGCTATCACTCATACTTGCCACTAATCTATCCATAGAACCAACGTTTAATGTTCAAACAATTGCATCTCCCTTTTTACATCTCTAGAAATCAGAATTCATTTAATACCGTCAATTACCCAAGGAACTCTTACAGTAGTTTCATCTTTTAATAAACCTCCCAAACTCACTCACTGTCTATAAATACACCTCGCGACATGTCTCCACAAAGTTCACTATATATTACTCTTCTCAACCCCTTTAAACGAACTTTCACTACATAAATCCATAACCCACACGACTCCTAACCATTTCCTTCCATAACTCTTTACACATCTCAAGCTGCCACTATCCACATTCTTACTTTCAATTTTTTTTTTCATTCTCACGTTCATTATACTCACATCATCCCTTGCCTATATTCACTTATTTTTACATTACTCAACACACAATCATATCACTCATCCCGTCTCGCAAAACGTGCGCCATGCCTCAATAGACTATACCAATCTTCCTTTTCTTTTTCCACCATCTATCATAATCACATATAACTCATGTCCTCCCCACCGAACTCATACTCATCATAGTGCCACTCTTTACATCATAAGATTGGGTAACTTACGCTCCAGGACCAACACATACGTAAAACAATGCATAAAGAAGTAATACAACACCTTTGAATTAAACGTAATATGCAACGAATGTCAAAAGACAAACATATGACCCGAAATACGCATATGACCAAGACAGACCCACTCGATCGAGTACGTAACCTACTCGATCGAGTTGAGGCTACTCGATCGAGTGCCCAACATGCTCGATCGAGTGCCCCGACTCTTAACCCAAAAGACCTTCCGATCTCTCGACTTACTCGACCGAGTAGCCCGGCTACTCGATCGAGTGACCCCATACTCGATCGAGTGCCCGAGGTACTCGATCGAGTGCCCAAAAACACGATTCTGGTCAAAATAACGACAAGTACCCACTCGATCGAATCAAACCCACTCGATCGAGTCATGCAGACTCGTGAATACTACCCGCATGTTATCTCACATACCCCAACGTACTATGCATTCAAATATGCGCGACTCCTCATACAATCAACAAAATAATCTACTTCGTGTTATTAAGTGCCACGTTATAAAAAAGCCATCATGCTTTTCATCCAATTCGTTATACAAAACACATATCATTGAACCTCTATTCTTCATGCTACTACTTACCAAAAGTCAAACATTACCATCTATCATGCTCATATAACATTCAACTTTCAATCATGTATTACTCGCATGTTTTAAATTTTCATAACTTTTCATAACACAAACCACACCCATACACTACAAATCCTATTTCCATGTTGCTAATACAACAACATTACAAATCCACTTCATCACACATCATCATATACGAACTACTTTCTTTTTCTACCATATCATTCATCATTCTCATATACTTTCCCAACGATTCCAACCAACATGTCAACCAACTATCATGCAACATGCTTTCAACAAACCATATACAAAGACAATTAACATACACGCCGCACATATACACACGGACTCCACGTTCCCATACCATGATCGGCTTAAGTATCATGGGGCCAAGATTTTGAAGTGAGGGCGCCTACTCACCCAAAACCTAGCATCAGTCGGGGCTCCCATTACACATACACCAGGTTCATTTTATTAGACTCCCTATGTTCATTATGTTCATTTGTTACAGGTTCCAAAATCGTCGCTCTGATACCATTTGTAACACCCCCATACTCCAAGTGCCTTACCAGGACCACTCAGGTATAAGGATACTACCATCTCGGTTGCCCGAGGTACTGAATATCATAAGACAATAAAGAAACATACTTTTAAAGTAATTATAGATTAAGTGATTACAGGTTCAAACCAAAACTAATAAAAGAAATTACAAGGTTCTCATACGGTCTACAGCTAAAACTATCAAAGCTACTAGACTTCGTCTGACACAGCGGAAGACTTCTAACTGCCACGTGGTGACTCATCCCAGCTATCCCATACGCGTCATATCACACCTGCTCAATAATCGCCACCACCCCGAATGGATCACCACGCTTTTTAAAACATTTAAACGGGGTCGAGTACTAATCACACAATTCAATATATATATCAACAATAAGATAAAAGATACCTGAATCACACACACACACACACCACCAACTCCCATCGTCTCAATATCGACCGTCCTTTGGACCCTCGCGTGGGGGACCGCACTGTTCCCACCTAAGCCCCGCTCATCGTACGAGCGATAACCCTGTCCCATTAATGTGCACATCCCCTCCCGTGGCGGGTTCCACGAAGGGCGAAACTAGGGCGTGAAGTCACTCCCGCAAGTGACCCCACTCAGCCGAGAACGCATCTCGAGAGCCATAGACAACCAATCACAATCACAATCACAATCACAATCATCATATCAAACAACTAACTACAACACATCACCAATATCCCATTATGGGACTAATACCGAGTAGGAAATCCTACCTGGAAAGCACAACACGCAGACGGTATCTACAGCTGTATCAAAACGGCTCCTCTACGAATTCTCCTCCTATCATACAGCACATAAAGACTACACATCACAAACTACACACCAAAACCCCCAATTCCTAAATTAGGGTTTAACCAATCTTAACAAAACATTATAAAAACTATATTAAAAGCTTACCCTCGACGCAAGGAATCCGACGACACGAAAAACGACAAGAACCGACCGTCGAACTCCGGAATTGCTAAGAATGCGATTAGGAAGATGAACTGGTCGCTTTCTCTCTTAAACAGGGTTTTAGGTTTTGTAAAAGTGAATTAAAACAATGACGAATATGTCTAAATACCTTAATCGCATAATTAACAAAACCCGAGAAAACTCCCCGTAAAACGGGACACTCGATCGAGTACCCAAGGTACTCGATCGAGTACCCGCTTACTCGATCGAGTACCCCTGACTACTCGATCGAGTACCCAACAGTCGAAACTATTCTAAACGCAACTTACCCTTACTCGACAGAGTAAGGCCTACTCGATAGAGTACCCAAAGACTCAAAAATACGGAGTATTACAGTCTTCCCTCCTTAAAAAGAACTTCGTCCCCGAAGTTCAACCCATACAAAAAAAAACAACCATACCGACTCGACCAAGACACAACAACTTAGCTAAGGACTCAAGAACTCGACCGAACATAGAACATGAACTCTTAACACCCACTCCACCAACTATGTTTACTTCCACAACATGACTCACTATATCGTATCTACTACATATATATCTCTCACGACACCAACTCCATACATAACCAACTACCATCCTCTAATGCTGCTAGCTCCATAATATCATCAACTATCAAATCCAATACCAAGACACTCATAGACATCAAACGGGATGTTACATTCTACCACCCTTAAAAGGAACTTCGTCCTCGAAGTTTACTCACACTCGTAACCTCATCATCCAACCGTCAACACTAGCGAAATATTCTCACACTCCTAAACATCACGCTACTACAAGCACGGTCATGACCTTTAATAAAATCACCCACAACACGAATCGATCTTTTATTCTACATCAAGACTCAACTTCCGAATATATTACCATATGTACAACCATCAAAATCTGTTTTATCGCATCCTACTCCTCTTAAGACAAATGTTACGTCCTCGTAACTCACTAATACCAAACCATATCTATATCTCATTACCCTCTGTACCACCACATGTCAAACATAACCGTCTATAAACCAAACACTCACCATTCTTATATCCAAGGCTCCCATACATAAACATTTCCCATTCCTCAACTCATTCAGCAGCGCACCTAACCTATACTATAAACTCGTAGCAAATCACTATACCCACTCTTCATTATTATCGCCAAACAACATACCTCTCTACGTAAGGCACTTATCCCAGAAGCATAACTCACGATCCGCACTCGTTACGTACACGCACACTAGATCCTCAAGTTCTTTCTTTCATTACCGCAAAATTCATACACAACTTAACATGACACTAATTTCCCCAACACCCTACACTCACTGTCTCAACAAAAGATTATGAACTACCTGCCGCTTTCAGCTCATTACAACACATGTTCCACTAATCATTTTCCATTACCATGTCTACCGATGTCTCATCCGAAAACAAGATCAAAATTACCGTAACAACCTCTCACAACCGTGTCCCATCAATAGATTATCACTATCCCATGACAAAAACGAAACATATACAACTCTATTTCACATCATACTCTACCTCATTCCCAACTTAACCCGGTAAAGAAAACATGAATAAGCAAGACAACCGTCTATCAAAGACAAACCGAAACTCATGCAGAGCAACATCACACAAAACAACAATCTATGTATAATCGGTATGTACTTTCGAAACTCGAATCATAATCATCCCGCCTACTCCACCACAACCGTGACGGCATCACAACACCGCCACCAACAATGCCACACCGTAGTGCGAAAATACCCGCATCACAAAGACTATGTACCGTGCCCGGATCACCACCCGAGGCACCACAACCACCCCGATAGGCATCACAACTGCATACAATTCCCATAAATACTGACTCGGCATAACTTCTCAGACAAGAAAAACTTACTTAAATCTACCTTATTAAATTACCACGCAACATATTATATGGATAAACAGATAAGCATCTCATGAACATCATTTCTACCATTTCCCGGGATACACATGTGTTATCAATACACATAAAATTATAACTAGCTATGTCAAATCAATCAAGTTATTACCTTTTTGGATATCATTCAATTAAATTACCGTGCCCAACATATATATTACAGAACATTCATAAAACAACTTTATAATTATCATACCATACCACTTCTTGTGAGGTCAGAACCTCACACAAACATTTATACAAATCACAGACCCGTAATCACAACCAACTGGTCAATCCTGACCACGTAAGTTACCACTCGAAAAAGGTTACCTGCTGCCCGAGTTTAACTCATATGCCCCTCATAACATATTCCCCCATTCGCACAACCATCACTTCCCGCCAAATATAACCATACCTTCACTATTCAACTAATAGCGTCCGCCTCATCTAACCACATCTTATACCCTCTCACAATCATACACAACAATCAGGTCCCTACCAAATCAACCTCTTTAGAATTGTTACCTTTCTAATATTCCATCACTCTTAACCATTAGTGATAACACCACAATGCCACCGCTGCTCGTATATAAAATCTCTTACACTCATATCAGAATAACATGGTTTTTCTCCTATTTTTGGTTAATATTGCAAATAACGAACATCAAACCCATCCACAAAATTACCTCAACATTATTCCCAAAGCTAACTTATTTGTATTGTCATCCAACTCTCCACCAAATATCTCGTATCGTGCCAATGCTCCACCAACTTCTTACTCCCTTAATTCCTCGAAACTCATTACCAATCATGTTGTCCTGAAACTCCTATATAACCTTTAGCTAACATCCTCGTGATACCATCACACATTTCGATGATTCCTTATCTTTATATCACATAGCTTCGGTGAACATTTTCCTCAGCTTACTTTTATCCTTCTTTTCTCTTTACACTCAATAATACCAATTAATAGTTCAACTCCTTATTCCTTCTAGCTAACTCTTTAGAAATCTGGTCACCCCTTCGTTGCTCCAAAACTCAGTTCCATTATTTTCTACCGACATCATCTCACTCTTTCTTCCCATGGATCTTCTCTTATTATGCTATCACTCATACTTGCCACTAATCTATCCATAGAACCAACGTTTAATGTTCAAACAATTGCATCTCCCTTTTTACATCTCTAGAAATCAGAATTCATTTAATACCGTCAATTACCCAAGGAACTCTTACAGTAGTTTCCTCTTTTAATAAACCTCCCAAACTCACTCACTGTCTATAAATACACCTCGCGACATGTCTCCACAAAGTTCACTATATATTACTCTTCTCAACCCCTTTAAACGAACTTTCACTACATAAATCCATAACCCACACGACTCCTAACCATTTCCTTCCATAACTCTTTACACATCTCAAGCTGCCACTATCCACATTCTTACTTTCATTTTTTTTTTCATTCTCACGTTCATTATACTCACATCATCCCTTGCCTATATTCACTTATTTTTACATTACTCAACACACAATCATATCACTCATCCCGTCTCGCAAAACGTGCGCCATGCCTCAATAGACTATACCAATCTTCCTTTTCTTTTTCCACCATCTATCATAATCACATATAACTCATGTCCTCCCCACCGAACTCATACTCATCATAGTGCCACTCTTTACATCATAAGATTGGGTAACTTACGCTCCAGGACCAACACATACGTAAAACAATGCATAAAGAAGTAATACAACACCTTTGAATTAAACGTAATATGCAACGAATGTCAAAAGACAAACATATGACCCGAAATACGCATATGACCTGCACAGACCCCACTCGATCGAGTACCAGAACCTACTCGATCGAGTTGAGGCTACTCGATCGAGTGCCCAACATGCTCGATCGAGTGCCCCGACTCTTAACCCAAACAGACCTTCGATCTCGACTTACTCGACCGAGTAGCCCGGCTACTCGATCGAGTGACCCCATACTCGATCGAGTGCCCGAGGTACTCGATCGAGTGCCCAAAAACACGATTCTGGTCAAAATAACGACAAGTACCCACTCGATCGAATCAAACCCACTCGATCGAGTCATGCAGACTCGTGAATACTACCCGCATGTTATCTCACATACCCCAACGTACTATGCATTCAAATATGCGCGACTCCTCATACAATCAACAAAATAATCTACTTCGTGTTATTAAGTGCCACGTTATAAACGACCATCATGCTTTTCATCCAATTCGTTATACAAAACACATATCATTGAACCTCTATTCTTCATGCTACTACTTACCAAAAGTCAAACATTACCATCTATCATGCTCATATAACATTCAACTTTCAATCATGTATTACTCGCATGTTTTAAATTTTCATAACTTTTCATAACACAAACCACACCCATACACTACAAATCCTATTTCCATGTTGCTAATACAACAACATTACAAATCCACTTCATCACACATCATCATATACGAACTACTTTCTTTTTCTACCATATCATTCATCATTCTCATATACTTTCCCAACGATTCCAACCAACATGTCAACCAACTATCATGCAACATGCTTTCAACAAACCATATACAGCACAATTAACATACACGTCGCACATATACACACGGACTCCACGTTCCCATACCATGTGACTGGCTTAAGTATCATGGGGCCAAGATTTTGAAGTGAGGGCGCCTACTCACCCAAAACCTAGCATCATCTAGGGCTCCCATTACACATACACCAGGTTCATTTTATTAGACTCCCTATGTTCATTATGTTCATTTGTTACAGGTTCCAAAATCGTCGCTCTGATACCATTTGTAACACCCCCATACTCCAAGTGCCTTACCAGGACCACTCAGGTATAAGGATACTACCATCTCGGTTGCCCGAGGTACTGAATATCATAAGACAATAAAGAAACATACTTTTAAAGTAATTATAGATTAAGTGATTACAGGTTCAAACCAAAACTAATAAAAGAAATTACAAGGTTCTCATACGGTCTACAGCTAAAACTATCAAAGCTACTAGACTTTCGTCCGACACAACGGAAGACTTCTAAGCGCCACGTGGTGACTCATCCGGCTATCCCATACGCGTCATATCACACCGCTCAATAATCGCTCACCACCCCGAATGGATCACCACAGTTTTTAAAACATTTAAACGGGGTCAATACTAATCACACAATTCAATATATATCAACAATAAGATAAACAGACAAATTTGAATCGTCACACACACACACACACACACCACCAACTCCCATCGTCTCAATACCGACCGTCCTTTGGACCAGCCCGCCGTGGGGGACCGCAGCCGTTCCCACCTAAGCCCCGCTCATCGTACGAGCGATAACCCCGTCCATTAATGTGCACATCCCCTCCCGTGGCGGGTTCCACGAAGGGCGAAACTAGGGCGTGAAGTCACTCCCGCAAGTGACCCCACTCACCCGAGAACGCATCTCGAGAGCCATAGACAACCAATCACAATCACAATCACAATCACAATCACAATCATCATATCAAACAACTAACTACAAAGACATCACCAATATCCCATTATGGGACTAATACCGAGTAGGAAATCCTACCTGGAAAGCACAACACGCAGACGGTATCTACAACTGTATCAAAACGGCTCCTCTACGAATTCTCCTCCTATCATACAAACACATAAAGACTACACATCACAAACTACACACCAAAACCCCCAATTCCTAAATTAGGGTTTAACCAATCTTAACAAAACATTATAAAAACTATATTAAAAGCTTACCCTCGACGCAAGGAATCCGACGACACGAAAAACGACAAGAACCGACCGTCGAACTCCGGAATTGCTAAGAATGCGATTAGGAAGATGAACTGGTCGCTTTCTCTCTTAAACAGGGTTTTAGGTTTTGTAAAAGTGAATTAAAACAATGACGAATATGTCTAAATACCTTAATCGCATAATTAACAAAACCCGAGAAAACTCCCCTCAGAAACCGGGACACTCGATCGAGTACCCAAGGTACTCGATCGAGTACCTCCTTACTCGATCGAGTACCCCAGCTACTCGATCGAGTACCCAACAGGTCAGAAACTATTCTAAAACGCAACTTACCCTTACTCGACAGAGTAAGGCCTACTCGATAGAGTACCCAAAGACTCAAAAATACGGAGTATTACAATGGTAATGGAACCTTAAGGACTTATGCTCATGCTCGCACGTTTACTTCCTCTGCCTTGCATGCCGAAGGACATGCTGCTATCATGGCACTAAATTGGGCCTTGGACGAAGGCTATCTCCATATTAGACTTGTTACAGATTGTCTTGTTTTAGTTATGCAGGTTGCCGAAACGGAGAAGGCGATTGCGTCTATTAGCTACATTATCCAGGATCTTTAGTCTACTGCGTCTCGTTTCCACTGTTGTTCTCTTAGTTATCGTCCTAGGGGAGTGAATATGATAGCTCATAATCTTGCCCAGAAAGCTATATTGTAAGCTATGCTATGTATTGCTGTCAAAAAAAAAAAAATTAACTTGAAGTAATTCAATTCATAATTCATGGTTTAAGTTCACAAATTCTTACTTGTGACGCGTCACATCCGGTTTAAACAATGACAAAAAAGTGAACTAGGCATTTTTGAAAATATATATCCTGTAGCCATTTTATGAAGGATTTAGAATTAACAGCCATCGCAGAAAACAGAATCAGAACGCAAGCCTGAGATAAAGGAATACTCAACATGGAATCTATCTATACACCTTACTAAAATATGGGTAAGGCAAGTTACTGTTCCTAATGAACAGTAACCGATGCACATCACTTTGGTCATTTCCCCGTCAATACTCAGCGTTTTGATCCCCTCCCTCCTATACACCTTAGCTCTTCCTAATGAACAGTAACCGATGCACATCACTTTGGTCATTTCCCCGTCAATACTCAGCGTTTTGATCCCCTCCCTCCTATACACCTTAGCTCTCCCTCAATTATTCTCACTCTCAAACTTCCTGCCTTAACATCGAACTCTCACCCTCTAACCTCTCATATCTATCTGTGCTCCTTCCTTTCTCCTTTTATCACTCTCATCTCTAATCACTTTCTCTACAAATGAGTTCCTCTCTTATCTTCATATTTAGACCATTTTATCACCCCCAAAGCAAGCGCATAGCAGCATCGAAGTTCCCAGCGGCTACATGTTCGGCAGCAAGAGACGATTTCCGGGTCCATATTTGGCTGATGGGTATTCCAGGGGAAAGTACGACCAAAAGAGAAGATCGCCCGTTATGGTGAGTTTCTAAAGATCTGAGTTATTTCATGTCATTCACGTTTCATCTATGAATTTTACTTGGTAAAAACCATTGATTAGATTAATCTGGTTTGTTGATTTTGATGCAGTCTCTGATCTGAGTTACCTTATATGGATTTTAGGGCTATTTGCTAGCTAAGGGCATCTGGGTATCCCTCCTTTTGGTACGATTTCTCTATTTTTCATTTGGGTTTGTTTTATTTTTGGTTAATCATGCTATTTTCATGAAAAAGTTGGAATTTTTTTGGGGTTTTTAAGTAGTAATATTGTAGAAATTGAGATCTATGATTTTTGATTTTAGTGCCCTTTGATAGTTTATATGTGTGATTCTTGAAAATTGAATTGTTTTGAAGTTGTGGGTTGACCTTGATTAGGATTGCATAATTGCTCTCTTTTGTTGCTGTATTTGCACCAATTCTTGTGTAAGATGGTCTTAACTTAAGATGAGTCTCACAACAGAATAAAATAGATTGAAGGAGGTTGTGAGACGTCTTAAGTTAAGACGATTTTAAGCAAGATGCATTGGTTTTACTGAGTTATGTTGAGAGTTCTAATGGGAGGTTGTTGTATTGGTTGTTGTTAAAGTAATGACTGAGCCAGTGAGCTTGACAACAACTCAAATATATGCAATACTTAAAATGCGCAAGTTATAACTAAGGAATGTAGTTGAAAATCTTGGTATAAGTTGTGATATACGAGAGTATTTATGTGGACAGCGGGCCGCCCACGGGGGCGCTTGGTGAAGGGGCTCGAAAACAAGCGTTTGCATTTTGTATGGAGTCGCCACCAATTTTTATGGGAAATTGGAACCGTTCGAATACCTCGTGTCATGTCAAGACACAAAGTAGTGACATGAACACTAAGCAATCGTTACCCTTAGCATTCTATGTCTAGAATGACTCTCGCGGATGCCAATGAACACGGGTGCTCACGGAGATCTGGAGTAAGGGGTGAGGGTACGTATTAGGAAGCTCTTTTGATCGAACACCTAATCCCGCCCGCCTCGATAGCGGCCTCTACTAATGATTAGGGAAGTTATTCGTACTTGATATACCGTCGGCTATATGCATGCAATGCAACATCCATAGATTAATCCTAACATGTGAGAATTAGACTAAGTCGGTTGACACGTAATTAGCAAACAATTAATGTCGAAGTAGGATTTAATATTGATTTACATGTGAAAACATACAAGTGATAAAAGAAATACAATGATTATAAATTACAAGAATGAAAATTACATTAATTACATTGGAATAGGCGATTTATGTCGAAAATACCTTTAAAACGGATGATTTGAGAAAAAGAAATAAGAAAATAAAACACGACAGATCAGAAGGTGATAATACAGATATTAGTTGATTAATAAGTAGCTAATTAAACTAGGTCAAAGCAGAAAAGGAGTTCAGGGACATAATTCACCCTGGAACAGGCGCAGCAGGCACTGCGCCCTTTGGAAGAGGCGCAGCAATTGCTGCGTCTGTTCCAAGGGTGAGTTCTGGCTGTGAAGACGGAACTGCAAACCGTTAATGTTATTTGGTAAATTAATGGATTGATTACGATATTAGACTCGGATGAAAGTGATTAATGAATTATTTACATATGATTGAGGTCATAAAACAGTAAAACATGGATGAGACGGAAATAAACGGATTAATTATGTGAAGGGTCGATGTTAATGAATGATTAAATAAACTAACTAACTAAACGAATTAGACTAAACATGATGAATTGACGATGAATTAATGACTAAACAGATGAAAATATATCAACAATGAATCCCAGAAACCCAACATGAACGAATTGAATCCCTAAAACTCGAATTGAATGTAATGACGAAAACCCGCAAATATTGATTATTTGGGATTTGAGTCGGATTTATGACGATTTAAACATGTTAATGATGATGGTTAATATACATACGAATTATTAAACTATCATGTGAACGAATTAATGATTTAACAAAACAAAAGAAATAAATTTGAGACGAATTACGAGAGGACGGAGGAAGAAGAAAAGAAGCGAGAAGCTGCGCGGCCCTCACGAAGAGGCGCAGCAGGTGCCGCGCTCCTTCAAGAGGCGCAGCGGTTGCTGCGTCTTTTCGACGCATCGTCTCACCGGAAATCCGCAAAACAGGTTTTTAAAGACGGTTTTAGAAATCGATTTTAATGGTGTATTCGACATAAACCTTACAATTGTTATACAATAATTAAAATACAATAAATAAAAGGAATTATACACCCTCAGACTTACATGTTGACGGAACGAGAAGAACTAAGAAGATCGATTAGTAAATGCTCGACGCGAATGCAAGGAAAGAGTGCCCTCGTAAGAGGAAAACGATTTAACAAGTTGATTAATTAGATTGATTGAGTGTAGTGGTCAAATTGGTCGGTCATGCAACGGAGAGGCTGGTACCCGGAAAGATCCGAGCTTACGTGGTCGAATGTTCAAGCACGTAGGCGCCAATTAGTAAGAACGAAGTCTAGAATGCAAAGGGAGAAGAGAAGGGCGGACACTCGCGTGAGAAATATGAGGAACGAAAGCTCCTATTTATACTAATCACGTGAAGAAATAGGGTTTTCGGAGACTCTTTGGAAGTGAATCTCGGAAAGATATGAAAAAGATACGTAAATCATGCAAAGAAGGGCTTGGGAAGAGGCGCAGCGAGCCCCATCGCGTCTCTTGGAAGAGGCGCAGACTTTCGTTGCGTCTATTCCCAGGAGGTTTCCTCCGCTTAAGAAAGATTTCGCGTTTGAGTTATGGTAGGACGGAAATAATTCGATTATCTTATGAATATTACGGGATATTATTTGCCAAAAGATAAAATTTGAGAAATATGGAATAGAAATATCCGGAACATTCCAGAACATTCGACTCTGGATTTAACGGCTATCGAGAAAATGGAGACGGTTTTTGACCCGGACTCGAATGTACTCTAATTATCGCCAAAACGACCGTATCGGGACGTAGATGACATTTAAGAGGTAGACATTAATATTTGAGCAATCACTTGACGATAATCTTACGAATCGTAACAAATCGTTCGCGAATCAAACATGCGCCCAATCATCACCGGGTGGTTTGCGAGAGGTGCAACGAGGTGTCTCTGAGCCCCCACTTTGACCGAGGCTTGGACAAGGCGAAAGTCAAAGTATAGCCATCAGGTCAATCGAAGATTACAACCTGACGACTATGGCGACGCGAGGCGGCTCAAGGGGTCTGAACCAAGGACCTGTCGTCGGGAACATTTTAGAGTCTGTCGACTATCGGGGAGGGTCGTTTAAAGTCCATTAGACTACGTAAGGAAGCTCGCCAGCCATAAGAAGAGATCATACCTGAGATTTAATCGAACTTTGCGGGGAACAAGAGATATTGGAAACAGCAGGACGTCGGTAGAAACTGCTGGGGATCCGCTTGCGTCGGTCTCAAGCGAACTCTGGCGAAATTTGGAGGTTGAATCTGCTTGCGTTGGTCTCAAGCGAACTCTGGTTGGGGAACATACCGACGACTAGGAACATCTTGATCGTCGTAGGGGAAACCTTGAGTGAGCAGTACTGCAAAATACTACTGCGCTGGGGACAGACGACCAGGAACATCTTAATCGTCGTAGAAAGAAAGTCTTGAGTGAGCAGTACTGCAAAATACTACTGCGCTGGACATAAAAATTGAGCAATACTGCGAAATACTACTGCGCGGGATTCGGACAATACTGCAAAATACTGTCGCGCTGGATAAAACGCGGGCCGGAACGAAAGGAAATCGTCGAAACGGACCAAAATGATAAAACGTCATCGAGGAAGAGGCGCACCAAAGATGGGCCCACGAATAACGAACTCTTAACGGATTTTTTGAAAATCCATATGGAGGGAAACAAAGGAAGAGGCGCAGCAAGAGCTGCGTCTCTTGGAAGAGGCGCAGCGCCTGCTGCGTCTTTTCCCCAATTTGGCAATTCTGCGTAAAAACGCGAAATCAGAAGGTTTTATTTCATTTTATTCGAAACATAAATCACTCCATTCTCTCTCAAATCTTCACCATTTTCGCCAAGGTTGGATTCAAAAGCTTGCTTTAAACATGACTAATCGAGGTATGTGTTTTAATCTTGCATTAATCTTCCACATTTGTCGAATTTTGAGCCGCGAACATTAGGGTTTTCGACCCTTTTGATCGAAAATTTGGGGCTTTTCCCCCGAATGGATTTGTCTTGCCAAATTGATGCTAGAAATGGATAATAGGTAATGTTAGGAACATAACCATGTATTTACTTTGAATTTTCATCGAGTTTTGAGCCCTTGAGCGAATTTTGAGACGGTTTCACAGCTAGATCGTAAATTGCTTCGAAAATGGCCCTAGGATTGCCCATTTGTGATGAAACTTGATATTCGGGACCCTTGGATGATGGGTAAACTTTCTACCCTCTTGGAATTTTGGTTTGTGACAACTTTTTCAGGACACTTTTCTAGGGCATAACCGCCATTATAGCGAAATGCTGCCGAATTTTCGACTCGAACCCGAGACTAGGCCTTGACTTTGACTTGACTTGACTCAATTTGTCACATGAGTGATCGGGTTGGTGAGAACATGGCCAAGGATGGCCAAAAATGGGGAATTCCCGGGCCTTGAAGGCTTGAAAACTTCTTAACAAAGGCTTGTTGTCATATGACGCGGCCTGGATTTGCTTTAATGTTGCAGGTGACGATGCTTCTACTTCTGGGAGAGATCCCATGGACATAGACGCCGCTGTTGTTGAGGAGGCGCTAGAGCAGGCCTTCACCGCTGCGGTGATGGCTGCTGCGGACGAGGTTCCCGAGGAGGAGGCTGCTGAGGAGGAGGAGATTCCGAGACGGGCCCACCTCGGACGAGGGGGTCGTCAGCTGAGAGGAGCTCCCGCGTGGCCGAGACACCTGGGAGAGTAGGCACCTTGTGTGGGCTGCAGAGGGTCACTTGTCCTACAGGACGGTGAAGAGCTTGGTAAATAGGAATTCCCTAACTCATTACCTATCCTTTTCTATTTTTGTTCGAATTTCTTTTAAATTCATTCAAAACTAAAGATAGCTTTGTTTCGAATCATAATAGGAGGCCGGGAACATCCGGTCGTTCTCGGGGTACACGACGGCGATGGAGCACTACGAGCGGCTGTCAGAGGAGGAGAGGGCCATGATCGAGCGTGGAGCGTTCGGTCCCTCCTGGTTGTGTCCGGAGGGATATCGTGAAGAGGAAGTTGCGGGCCAACCTTAGCCTGGTCCGCGCTTTCTTGGATCGATTTTGGGATACGACTTCCACGTTTCACCTGCCTTTTGGTGAGGTGGGAGTCACCTTGGAGGACTACGGCATGATTTCTGGTCTGCCGTGCGGGACTGAGGAGATGGTGTGGCCGGAGACTGGCATGAGGGCGGATTCGGCCGAGGCGAGGAGGTTGATCGGCTGGAACCTGTCGCCGAAGGCTGTTGCGGTGCCGGGTTTGGTACCCAGTACCTACGTTCGAGATTACTTTGCGGGGAAGACCCCGGCATCGGTGGTGATCGATGGGAGGGAGACGGCTCCTCCTCCTTGTACACCGAGGAGAGGGCTCGTGCCCGTGGCTTTGGTGGTTCTTGTCTTCGATTTACCTCGGAGACAAGGGTGAGAGGTTGTCGACGAAGCTTCTCCCCTTTCTTTCTGACCTGAGTTCCTTAGGGCGTTGGGACTGGGTCACTGCTGGTTTTGCGGTCCTCATCCGCTTTATGAGGGCCATGGTTCGTCCGGAGTTGATGGAGAAGGGGACTTCTCCTGACGCTGTCGGACCTGGGCTACTGTTGGAGGTATGAACCTTCCTTTAGACCAAAGTAAATTCCTTTCTTTTATCAAAGATCGAAAGATCGTCATTGATTATTATGCTTTGCAGGCGTGGGTGTACTCTTACTTTCCGGGCCTCGCGCCCAAGAGGACGGAGCCGTTGGAGAGGGCCTACCCCGTGGTGAGGGATTGGGTCATGTGCCGGACGAAGAGCAAGCGTTCTTCTCACAATGTCTACCGGCGGGATGTGAACGCTCTTCAGCTGAGCAGCGTGAGTATCCCATTTGTATTCATTCACACCTTCTTATACTTTGTTTTAAATTGATCATAGGAATGACCTTTGCCTTCATATTGTCGTAGTGGGTGCCCAGACCTTGGGCGGAGTACGCTGGAGCGCCTCCTTTTGTCGCTGAGGTCCTTCGACCTAGGAGCTCGAGTCGGCTGCTGTTGTGGACGTCGATGGGTCCTGTGTGGTATCTGGGCGAGCGGTTAGCTCGTCAGTGCTTTCGGGGCGCGTTGACGGTTCCCGTCGATCCTCCTAGGACGATGTTTAGGGAGCCTTCTGAGGCTGAGAGGGAGGCGGACTTGGCCGGTGCTAGTGGCGACGACCTTCTTCTCTCTGACGAGGATTACTCGGCGTTCCTTTACGGGAGGTTGGCGTATTGGCCGGTAGTGGTGAGTATCTTCTGTTTTCTTGTTGGATTTTGATTTTCGAGAATTGCGACGAAAGATCATCGATTAACGAGAGCCATTTGTCTTTGCAGGAGGTTGAGGCGGCGGGCATCGAGCCCCCAGAGTACCCCGAGACCCTTGAGTACACTGACGCTACTGGGAGGACGACGATCTCCGAGCTGCGTGACCTTGACGTGGCTGTGACGGATGCTGGCCTAGATGACTGGCAACATCTGATTCGGAGGGTGAGTTCCCATTTTGCATAGTTTTCGTGTAAGAACACATTTGATTGAATTTGTTCAATTTTGCCGAGAATTACTTTTTGAAAATGCAGGTTGCGCCGTCCCGGTTCGTGGCATTATGGAGGGTGGCCAACCGGCTGCGAGCTACCGCCATCGAGGCACTCATCGGTGGTCGGGGTCGTCAGGTATGAACCTCACTTGACTTCTTTTGATTTTTGATTATTTCCCCTTTTTGATTGAGTTGATTGACATGAGTCAATTTATTGCTGTTTACAGGCCGGTCGTGAGCTGGAGCGAGAGTTGACCCAGTCTCGGGAGGAGACGGCTCGCTTGTCGAGGGAGCTCGAGTTTCGGGACGCCGAGATTGCCGCTCTTATGGCGAGGGTTGCCGAGCTGGAGGGTGCCCAGCAGTAGCTTTTGTGTACATTTGGACATCTGTTTTTGAAACATTTTTGGACTTGTTTTGGGGCGCAAGCCCCCAGTTTACTTGGATTTGGACTTGTTTGGGGCGAAGCCCCCAGTTTACTTGCACATTTGGACCTGTTTGGGGCGAAGCCCCCAGTTTGCTTGTACATTTGCTTTTTTGTTGTATATACGACGGCCTGAGTGCCTTTTTTTCTTTGGGTTGTGTTGTTTGTACCGCAGTTAGCTTTTGAAAGGTTTGGTAGACAACGGTTTACGCCGTCATGCTGTCGGAATTTACATAGAAAATCACGCAACACATACATTTTATATTCACATAAGGCCTTTAATTAGTGCAAAATGAGACTCGAAAGGAACGCAAAAATGCAAAAAAATTTTGTCGGAAATGACCGGACGGTAGGGAGGGTTACCCCCGAAAAAAAAAGAAAAAGAGAAATCTATAAGTTAGAAAATGGAAAAAATAGAAATTAAGAAAATGAAATGACTAAGTAAATGTTGAAATAAAAAAGAATTAAAATGAAAACTAAATATAAAAGTGTGAGAAAAATGGCGGAAAATATCGATGTCGCCTCGAAATGCGCGTCCGCGGATTAAGGAAACCTGAAGCATGGTAAATTTCTCGGATTTACCAAAATAAAATCCCGTAGGAATAGGAAATTATTTGTTTATAGAATTAGGAAAGATCCAAACGCGGAAATCACGAAGTGAGGTGGGGAAGAGGCGCAGCATGAGTCGCGTCCCTTTGAAGAGGCGCAAAAGTGCGCGCCTGTTCCCAAGCAGTCGGTTCGACGGATTTTTGGAAACAAAGAATTAGTATAAATAGAAGCGTCGACGAAGCTTTAAATCATATAATTCTTCCGTCTCTTCTTCGTCGATTCACACATAAAAACTCCCAATAAATTTTCAAGAGAAAATTATCAGCATGAATACTTTGGAGATTCGCTTGAAGGAATGGACTAATGAGTTCTCGAACATCGAGAAACACGATATGGGTGCTTATAACCTTGGGTCTTTATTGAGTTTGAAACTCATTAAGGTTGTAAAACCGTTCTTGGATGCTTGCCTTGATTATTGGGACCCAAATTATCATGTTTTTGCGTTCCCAGGAGGTGATATTTGTCCTTTTAGGAGGAAATTTTCGCTATTGGCGGGTGGGACCCCGAACATTTACCTGCCATCCCTTCTACTGCTCAAGGGTATAAGAGTAAGTTTAGAGATTTGCTTGGACTTACTAGACTTGAGGTGGATCGCTTAGTTACCCCGAAAGGCGTGAGAATGTTGGATTTTATAGACCGATTCATCAACAGGGCCGACCCTACTGTTTCTTATGTTGCCAGGAGGAGAGCATTTGGCTTCTGTTTGCTGCATGTGTATGTCTTTCAGGGACATGTTGATGAAGAACTGCGAGGTGATCCCCGTCTATTGGGTCTTATTGAGCAAATGGAGCTGCGCAGGAGCCCAGCTTGTCTATGCCTAGGGGAGATCATTTTGGGCTTGGATAATAGGAAATCCAACCGCGATCTTCCATTCTTGGGAAGTCCCGTTATCCTACAGGTAAAAGACACCTTTTTTTTTTTTTTTTTTTTTTTTTTTTTTTTTTTTTTTATGTCTAATGCCTGTTTTTTGGTAGGTTTGGCTTATGGAACGGCTCCGACTGCTCGAGCCCCCAGTTCATGCACTTTCCTATCATGCCCGTATGATTTCGATGAGGACACGGCTGTACATGGTGGACTTCACCCGGGTCTGCGATTATTGGAAGAACAAGCTGAAGAATGATGATGGCCCGCCGATCGGTGGGTCGCACCGTGGTGGCACCTCAAGTCTCATTCTTTGGAGTGTCTTCTTTGGATCCTACTAGGTCCGTGCGCATTCTGGATTGGAGTTTATGATATGCATCTTTCCCGAGAGATTGATGAGGCAAGTTGGGTTGAAGCAGATGATTCCTAGGCTTGACACCGTTCATGATCGCTATGGCGCTACTACTAGAGAGCCGAAGAGAGTGGGCTATGAAATGGGCCCAAAGAAACATGTGGTTCTTGAATTTCTCCTCCAATGCCTTGTGGGTGTCGGACTCTTATCTGAGGTGGAGGAAGGCTGCAACTTCGGAAGAGCGCGAAAGACTGAGGAAGCGCGAGCCTGTTGACTACAAGGTGCGCGAGGGAGAGAAGGAGAAGCATTTGACTGAAGGAGAAGAAGAAGCCGGGTTTCAAGTCATTCATCCTTCGAAGAAATCGAAGACTACTCCTGTCGCAGAGATGGTGGTTGGCAAGAATGGAAGAGTCAGGCCTCGAGAAAGACCGTTGATGATTAGGTCTGAAGTGGTGCAAGAGCGCCCGGCTCGAGGTCGTGACAAGAAATATGACAAGAACGACAAGGGCAAGGGGAAGATGGAGGAATAGCCCAAGTCTTATTTATTATTTAATTATTATTATTATTGTTGTAATAAGAAAGAAGGGATTTTTAGAATCCTAGCCTATCTATTTTTATTATTTGTCGTATTATTATTATTAGAAATTGAATGAAATAAAAAGGTTAAATGGTTATGAAACCGTTGCGATTTTCTTTAATTATTCTTGTCGAATTTCATATGCAATGCAAATGTCCTTCTATTTACATTTTAAATATAATGGTGGGTTGAATCCCGTGAAGGATTGCCTACGTATTCACTTAGAGAAAGCGAAATCAAACCCTTGCGCGTAGTTCGAGTAAATGTAAAAGAATAATTGTTCGAAGCAAGAGCTTGTAATGAACATAGAAAATAAGCATGAGCTTTTGCTTACTCGGGAGGTGCGAATTTAGTTTGTTTGATGATATGAGGATGACAAGTTTGCCAAGATGCAAGAGCATAGTGACATTCAAATGGGCCAGGGGCCGTTTATTTAGTGTCACAAGAGCGACACTTAGGTTTACGCGAGGCGCGTTTTTGTTCTATTCTAGGCATAGTATCGTTTCAGTTGGTCGAGATTTGTGGGGTTTGAAAACTCATTCCCATCTAGGTCTGTGATTCTAACCGCGCCTCCTAGGAGTATGGATTTGACTAGATATGGTCCGGCCCAATTAGGTTTGAATTTTCCCCTCGGGTCGACAGGTAAAAGAGCTCTAACCGATTTGAGAACTAAATCTCCTTCTTTGATGTTTCTTGGCCTAACCCTTTTGTTGAAAGCTCGTTTGATACGTGCTTGATATGTTTGGAAATTATGTAAGGCACGTAGCCTACGTTCATCCAGGAGGATGAGTTCTTCGTATCTATCCCTTTTCCAATCGGCTTCCGGGATTTGACTTTCTAGTAGGATGCGCAGGGATGGTATTTCTAGCTCAACTGGTTGTACGGCTTCCATGCCGTAGGTCAAATAGAAAGGAGTAGCCCCAGTGGGCGTCCTAACTGATGTACGATACCCCCACAAAGCGAAGGGTATTTTGCTTGGCCAATCTCTGTAATTGTCAGTCATTTTTTTGAGGATCGTGACGACATTTTTGTTAGCCGCTTCTACCGCGCCGTTAGTCTGTGGTCTATAGGGCGAGGAGTGATGATGCTTGATCTTGTATTTGGCTAGCAATTGTTCGGTTTCGGCTTGGAAGTGGGACCCATTATCGTTAATGATCTCATGTGGGCAACCATATCGACAGATGATGTTATTCTGTATGAATTTGGCTACGTTTTTTGCCGTAAGAGCGGTGTAGGAAGCCGCTTCTACCCACTTGGTGAAATAGTCAATTGCTACTAGGATGAAACAGTGACCTCCTGTTCCGGCTGGGGTTATTTTCCCAATTATGTCAATTCCCCATGCGGAGAATGGCCAAGGAGATGTCATCGTATAGAGCAACGAAGGAGGGACATGTTGTACGTTCGAAGATTTGTGATTGTGGCAATGTCTCACATATTTGATGCAATCAGATTCCATTGTGGTCCAATAGTACCCTAGACGTGTGATTTTCTTTGCCATCATAGGTCCACTCATGTGAGGACCGCATTCTCCGTCGTGGACTTCTTCCATCACTTTTCGTGCCTGTGAATGATCAAGGCAACGTAGGACTACACCAAGAGGTGTTCTTTTGTACAATTCTCCTTGCATTAGGATGTATTGGGAAGCTAGTAGGCGTATAGCGCGTTGTCCCCTTTTGTCCATATCTGGTGGATAGGTGCCATTGAGCTTGAAATTGGGATTGCTTGGAACCGGGGTTCTGTGCGATATCTTCTTCATCGGTAATTTGATGGACATAAGCCGGCTCCGACCGTCGTTCGATACACAAAGGCATTTCCATCATGTAATCTGGCATGTTTATCAAAGATGCAAGTTTCGCAAGAGCGTCTGCAAATTGATTTTCTTCTCGAGGTAGGTGTAAGTAGGTTACGTGATCAAAGAATTGAGCGACTTGGTCTATCCTAGCCTGATAGGGTGCTAGGCTTTCCCTTCGGATTTTCCAGGATCCTGTAACTTGGTTGATGATTAGTGACGAATCTCCATGCACTCGGAGGTTTTTGATGCCTAAGCTTACTGCCGCTTGTAATCCAATGAGGCAAGCTTCGTACTCTGCGGCGTTGTTTGTCACCTCGAAGTCGAGTTTGACAGCGATCGGTGTATGCTCACCTTCAGGAGAAATGAGCAACACTCATATCCCAAATCCTCTTAGGTTTGATGCTCCATCAAAGTATAGGTCCCAGGAGTCTACATCTGTTTGAAGTATATCCTCGTCGGGAAATGACCAAGTATCTATAGTTTGTGCGTCGTTGATGGGATTTTCTGCGAAGAATTCGGCGACGGCGCGACCCTTTATTACTTTCAGTGGCACATATTTGAGGTCAAATTCTGAGAGCATCATGGTCCATCTTGCTAGACGTCCGTTGAGAACGGGTTTCTCGAAGAGGTATTTGACTGGATCCATTTTGGAGAATATCTTGACAGAGTAGCTAAGCATGTAGTGACGTAGCTTCTTCGTTGCCCACACAAGAGCGAGGCATGTCTTTTCGAGTTGTGAGTATTTGCACTCGTATTCTAAGAACTTCTTACTTAGATAGTAAATAGCTCTTTCTTCACTTCCTACGGTTTGAGCTAACATGGCACCCATGGCGGTTTCGGTTACCGTGAGATACAAACCAAGAGGTTGATCTTGTTGTGGTGGCATGAGCACTGGTGGTTTAGCCAATATCTCCTTGATTCTGTCGAACGCCTTTTGACAATCATCGTCCCACATGGTGTGGTCTGTTTTCTTGAGTTTCTTGAAGATAGGCTCGCAAATCATCGTAAGTTTCGATATGAATCGACTTATGTATTGCACTTTTCCCGGGAATCCCCCGACTTCCTTTTCTCGTTTGAGGTTGTGGCATTTCGATCGAGCTTTGATTTTGGAAGGATCTATTTCTATACCTCGTTGGCTAACGACGTATCCTAGGAGTTTGCCAGATGTTACCCCAAATGTGCATTTCTGAGGGTTGAGTCTCATGTTGTACTTCCGTAGCCTTGCGAAGAACTTGCGAAGGTTCGCAATATGTCCCTCTCTCTCCTTGGATTTGACGATCATGTCATCTACATATACCTCGACTTCTTTATGCATCATGTCATGTAGGAGTGTAGTCGCGGTGCGTTGGTATGTAGCTCCGGCGTTGATCAATCCGAACGGCATTACTGTATAGCAATAGGTTCCCCATTGGGTGACGAACGCGGTCTTATGCATGTCTTCCATGGCCATTTTGATTTGGTTATAACCCGCATATCCATCCATGAAGGATAGTAATGCGTGGTCTGCAGTATTGTCCACTAATATGTCGATGTGAGGTAGAGGGAAGTCATCTTTTGGACTCGCTTTGTTCAAATCCCTAAAGTCAACACAAACTCGGATTCTCCCATCCTTTTTGGGTACGGGTACTATGTTAGCTACCCAGTCAGAATACTCGGAAACTTTGATGAACCCGGCTTTGAATTGTTTGTCAACTTCTTCTTTAATCTTTAGAGCCCACTCTGTTCTCATTCGTCGAAGCTTCTGTTTCACAGGTTTGAAACCTGGCTTAATCGGAATCCTATGTTCGGCGGTATCCCTGTCGATCCCTGGCATGTCTTTGTAGGACCAAGCGAAAATGTCTTTGAATTCATTTAGGAGGTCTATGAGGTCGGCCCGTTCGGTAGAGCTCAAGGTAGTCCCTATCCTAAGTTCTTTGGGTTCTAGTTCGGTTCCTACATTGATGGGTTCGGTGTCCTCATTCATCGGTCCCCCTTCCCCTTCGTAGTATTTCTTTGGCTACGTAGGGAGGTATTTCGGTCAAGTCTGGGTCTTGGTCATCCTCGAGTATCATCATAAATGAATTGCACTCAAGATAACGCAAAGAGTAAGCGAGAACCCGATTTATTCATATTAAGATTCGAGTAAAGTTGAAACAAAGAAGCCAACTGATCCATGGTCATGACGGTAAAGGGACGATAATTGGGGCATTTCCCGAACTACGTGGCTACTTGAAAATAAGCTAGGAGAAACGAAGGGAGTGGGGATGACGACAGGAGTAGACTCTCTAATGACTTCTCTAGACTTTCACTCTGACTCCGACTCCGACTCTGATTCTGATTCAAACTCGTCGTCTTCTGGTTCTTCTTTGAACATCTCTCCTTCTCCAGTGGTGAGCTTGAAGAGTCTTCCCTGACTGTTGGTCCATTTGATTGATTTTCTCCATCCTTTCGCCGCTTTGTGTCGATTTTCGTGATCAATGCGGTGGGGTTGAAGTGATCGTCTTGAAGTATCGTAGTAATGATCTCATCCTGCGCGGCCTTAACAAATCGGTCCTCTCCAAACAAAAGGCTAACAGCTTGCTCGTCTAAGCAAGGTGCTTGACGGGTTTTGACGGTAGGAACCGTTTCTGGAGGGATGAAGTAGCAATCGTGAAAGATCTCGATTCCGGCTAACTTCCTTTCGAGGTAATGCCAAGGTTCGGGAAATCCATGAAAGAGTTCCGAACTTCCTTCTTGAACGAAGTATCCATTCAAGGTAGGGAGATATGGCCTCATTTGGACTCCTACATACTTGCGATTTTGGACTTGGGCAAGCATTTCGAGAACTTCTTCTGTTGTGGGTTTGTACCCTAGTCCAAGTGGTATTCTCGATGAGTTGCCTTTCTTGTATGGCGCGAAGGTGTTCTTCCGAATCGGGTTCAAAGGCATTCCAGGGAAGTATCCCTGATTTTTGAGAATATGGTTGACCACCAAGTTAGAGTAGGGATTATAGTATAAGGGTGCCAACTCACTTTCTATGACATTTACACTTTGAAAGCTCCCAAGATCGTATATGGGATCCGCAAGGACTTGATTATTTGATTGCTTCTCAATTATTGCCTTGATAGGCGATGAAGTGATTGTCACAACTTTGCCATTGAGTGGGATCTTGATCTTTTGGTGAAGGGTGGATGTTACTGCTTTGGAAGCATGAATCCAAGGCCTTCCCAGAAGTATGTTGAATGAAGCTTCGATGTCCACTATTTGGAAGTTAACCTTTCGTTCGATTGGTCCCGTTGCTATGGTTAGGTTAGCAAGTCCTACCACTTTTCGTCGTGTACCGTCATATGCACGTACATCTTGATTTGTGGGAGTCCAATCCGACTCTTTCATGCCTAGTTTGTATGCCGTTTTGAGGGGTATGACGTTGACCGCGGAGCCATCATCTACCAAGGTCATTGGCACATTTTTCTTTAGACAGATGACAGTGATGTATAGAGCAAGGTTGTGACTGGCGCCGAAAGGTGGCAAGTCTTCGTCTGAGAAAGTAATAGGATTACTTAGCTTCGGTGATTCTTGGAAGACCAAGTTGACTACGTCTTCAGGAGTAGAGTTATGTGCTACATTTAATTTGGCCAAAGCTTGCAGTAAAGCTTGGCGGTGTGGAAAGGAGCTTGCCACTAGTTGCCAGACTGAAAGATCAGCCTTGGTTTTCTGTAATTGCTTGAGCAAATGATCAGTGGGGTCGTCTTCGTTGTCGTTTGGTGTGATGACGTTGGTTGGACCGTTTTGAGTGGTGCTTTGATATGGGCGACCCGAACGAGTTAGGTGGTCCACATCTTGGTCTTCACCATTTTGGACTATTTCCTTTACCAAAGAGTTTTCAATGAGATATTCGTCTTCATCGTCATCGGCCCAAACTCCATTGATTGCAGCTAGTTCCTTCATCCTCATGATGTCACTTTCTAGTTGTATGATTTGATCGACTAGCTTGTCGACCACGGCGACTACTTCTTGCATAGTGGCATTTTGAGAGAAGGTCAATGGTACGCGTTCTTTAGGCGTTGCCTTGGGATTGCGCAAGATCATTACCATGTTTTCTAGTTCCCTCACTTGTCTATCTACACTCCTTGCCCATGCGATGAAGTCGGAAATGGTAGGGGAGATGGTAGAGTAGAGTCTTTCTTTCTCAATTGCATGAATTTCATTTTCGGTGGGAGAAATGAGATGTGAGCAATCTAAGGTAGATTCGTCACTTGTAATCACTAGAACTCCAAGAGGATTCTGAGTGTTGTTGGGCTTACCTCCTGGTGGAATTGGAAGTCGACCATCTTCGATCATATCCTGAAGCACGTGTTTCAACTTGTAGCATTTTTCTGTGTCATGCCCCTTGCCCCTATGGTATTCACAGTAGGAATTTTCATCCCAAAACTTGGACTTCCTTTCGGGTTCGGGAGTAGGCCCAATGGGTTGGAGTTTACCTTGCTTCATTAGCCTTTTTAGAGCATTGGAGTACGTATCTCCAAGGTTTGTGAACTTCCTTGGTGGGCTAGTTTTCTTGAAAGGCTCGAGAAGGTTAACTTCGTCGGTCTTGCTAGTAGAGCCGTATGAACGACTTGTGGACCCTTGATATCCTCGACCTACCGTTTTGGACAAGAGTCCTTTGCGGATGTCATCTTCAATTCGTGTCCCCAACACGGTTAAGTCTTTAAAAGTCTTGATGTTTTGATATCTCAAATGGTTGGCATATATGGGCTTGAGATTGTCCACGAACTTCTCCACAAGAGTGGCCTCATCCGGGCGTTCAACTAGTTGAGTACTAGTCTTCCTCCACCTACTTAGGAAGTCGGTGAATCCTTCCTTGTCATTTTGGGTAAGAACCTCTAGAGTACGCATATTGACTTGGATTTCGGCATTATCCGCGTATTGTTTCGAGAACTCGATGGCGGCGTCCTCCCAAGTAGCGACCTTTTTGTGATCTAAAGTGTAGAACCATTGCTTTGGGATGGTGTCAAGAGATGAAGGAAAGATCCTTAAGAACATCTCGGGTTTGATGCCTTTGATAGACATGTAGTCCTTGAAGGCGCGGATGTGGTTCAAAGGGTTCTCATGTCCTTTAAACTTAGGGATATCCGTCATACTAAAGTTAGTGGGCAATTTGGAATTGACGGCTTCATACTTACGATTGTTCTCCCTGTAAATGTCATCCTCCTTAAGGTACATCAATTGCTCCTCTAGGTATTGGAGTCTTTTCTCAGCTGCGGTTGTTCCTAGGACAGGATTCTCATCTTTAGACTCGTCATCGGAAAATTGTAGCACTCCACCTTTAGGGGGAGGTAGCTTTCCCTCTACATCAAAGATACGGCCTTCGATAAGCTCAAGGCGGTCATAGGTTTGTTCTTGGGTAATTTGCATTTGGGCTATCGCGGCTAGGATTCGATCATTACTCTCTTGAATTTCTTTGGAGGTTCGTATCATCACTTGACCCAGGCATCTTGGAAACTGGATAAGAGATCGGCGACGAATCAAAACACGATCGACCATTCCATCACACTTGCTAAAAGAGAAAAAGACTTGACTCGTGAAGTGGGTGTGTGCCCCTTGTGTTGAGTGAGTTTTGAAGAAAGACAAGGTCTTTGAAAATGTGTGTCCTAGTCAACTGTAGTGTAGTTGTAGGAGTGGACTCGAGGTGAGGTTTGAAATGGGCTTGTGGCCCGAATTTTGACACGACAAATGGACAGAGTTTTGACCGGATTTGGTGCTAATTAAAGGCCCTATTTCGAAATTCTTGATTGAAAACGGGTTTTGATTTTTTGAAAATTCGTCATGGTTTTGTTTAGAAATGGTGATCACATAAGGTTTACACATTTATACAAGCATTATAACGGGATGCTGAGTGCATTTAGAAGGGTTTTGGTTTAAAGGGTGGGTTGCCATACCGAACCATCAAACCCGAAGTCTGTGGAGAGGCTCGTGCCAAACAAGAGTAAGGCCGATTCCTAGTCCATTTCCTCAAGTAGTGAAGGCCCTTGATACAAACAAGAGTAAGCATCATGGTATGGATGACGTCAATCGCTATCCATCTTTAGGCCCAAATAAGAATTAGGACCGTTTAGACGGGACGATTGGTCGAATGGGTTGGGTTGGGCCTAGGAAGGCCGATTTAAACGGTCTAGGAAGACCGAGTTATGAAAACCGACAATTGTCTTGTACAAACTTATTCCCTAACCTTGTTCAAGTTTCACCCTTAGCTACACGTAAGTGTATATTCCCATGAGTCGCCAAACCGTGGACAGCGGGCCGCCCACGGGGGCGCTTGGTGAAGGGGCTCGAAAACAAGCGTTTGCATTTTGTATGGAGTCGCCACCAATTTTTATGGGAAATTGGAACCGTTCGAATACCTCGTGTCATGTCAAGACACAAAGTAGTGACATGAACACTAAGCAATCGTTACCCTTAGCATTCTATGTCTAGAATGACTCTCGCGGATGCCAATGAACACGGGTGCTCACGGAGATCTGGAGTAAGGGGTGAGGGTACGTATTAGGAAGCTCTTTTGATCGAACACCTAATCCCGCCCGCCTCGATAGCGGCCTCTACTAATGATTAGGGAAGTTATTCGTACTTGATATACCGTCGGCTATATGCATGCAATGCAACATCCATAGATTAATCCTAACATGTGAGAATTAGACTAAGTCGGTTGACACGTAATTAGCAAACAATTAATGTCGAAGTAGGATTTAATATTGATTTACATGTGAAAACATACAAGTGATAAAATAAATACAATGATTATAAATTACAAGAATGAAAATTACATTAATTACATTGGAATAGGCGATTTATGTCGAAAATACCTTTAAAACGGATGATTTGAGAAAAAGAAATAAGAAAATAAAACACGACAGATCAGAAGGTGATAATACAGATATTAGTTGATTAATACGTAGCTAATTAAACTAGGTCAAAGCAGAAAAGGAGTTCAGGGACAGAATTCACCCTGGAACAGGCGCAGCAGGCACTGCGCCCTTTGGAAGAGGCGCAGCAATTCGCGTGTTTCAAGGGTGAGTTCTGGCTGTGAAGACGGAACTGCAAACCGTTAATGTTATTTGGTAAATTAATGGATTGATTACGATATTAGACTCGGATGAAAGTGATTAATGAATTATTTACATATGATTGAGGTCATAAAACAGTAAAACATGGATGAGACGGAAATAAACGGATTAATTATGTGAAGGGTCGATGTTAATGAATGATTAAATAAACTAACTAACTAAACGAATTAGACTAAACATGATGAATTGACGATGAATTAATGACTAAACAGATGAAAATATATCAACAATGAATCCCAGAAACCCAACATGAACGAATTGAATCCCTAAAACTCGAATTGAATGTAATGACGAAAACCCGCAAATATTGATTATTTGGGATTTGAGTCGGATTTATGATGATTTAAACATGTTAATGATGATGGTTAATATACATACGAATTATTAAACTATCATGTGAACGAATTAACAGACGAACAAAACAAAAGAAATAAATTTGAGACGAATTACAGAGGACGGAGGAAGAAGAAAAGAAGCGAGAATCGGCAGCCTCACGAAGAGGCGCAGCAGGTGCTGCGCTCCTTCGAAGAGGCGCAGCGGTTGCTGCGTCTTTTCTCGACGTCTGTCTACTGGAAATCCGCAAAACAGGTTTTTAAAGACGGTTTTAGAAATCGATTTTAATGGTGTATTCGACATAAACCTTACAATTGTTATACAATAATTAAAATACAATAAATAAAAGGAATTATACACCCTCAGACTTACATGTTGATGGAACGAGAAGAACTAAGAAGATCGATTAGTGAATGCTCGACGCGAATGCAAGGAAAGAGTGCCCTCGTAAGAGGAAAACGATTTAACAAGTTGATTAATTAGATTGATTGAGTGTAGTGGTCAAATTGGTCGGTCATGCAACGGAGAGGCTGGTACCCGGAAAGATCCGAGCTTACGTGGTCGAATGTTCAAGCACGTAGGCGCCAATTAGTAAGAACGAAGTCTAGAATGCAAAGGGAGAAGAGAAGGGCGGACACTCGCGTGAGAAATATGAGGAACGAAAGCTCCTATTTATACTAATCACGTGAAGAAATAGGGTTTCGGAGACTCTTTGGAAGTGAATCTCGGAAAGATATAAAAAAGATACGTAAATCATGCAAAGAAGGGCTTGGGAAGAGGCGCAGCGAGCCCATCGCGTCTCTTGGAAGAGGCGCAAAGACTCTCGCGTCTATTCCCAGGAGGTTTCCTCCTGCTTAAGAAAGATTTCCGCGTTTGAGTTATGGTAGGACGGAAATAATTCGATTATCTTATGAATATTACGGGATATTATTTGCCAAAAGATAAAATTTGAGAAATATGGAATAGAAATATCCGGAACATTCCAGAACATTCTGACTCGGGATTTAACAGCTATCAGAAAATGGAGACGGTTTTGGACCCGGACTCCGAATGTACTCTAATTACTGCCAAAACGACCGTATCGGGACGTAGATGACATTTAAGAGGTAGACATTAATATTTGAGCAATCACTTGACGATAATCTTACGAACTGTCACAAATCGTTCCGCGAATCAAACATGCGGCCCAATCATCACCGGGTGGTTTGCGAGAGGTGCAGAAACGAGGTGTCTACAATTTATAAAGACTACACACAAAATAATGTCTATGTCACATAAATATGTGTATCTAACTCAAGCTGAGGTTGTGTAAAACTGGGGGAATTAGATATCGCAGCAGTTTAGAGTTTACAAAGAAGCTATATACGGGAAAAGGGTGTATATTAATAATTTAATATACAATCTCAGCAGAAGATTATGCATGATTTTGTTATCCTTTTATGGAAATAAATTGCCTTTTGTTTTGCAAGTAATTAGTACGCCCTATAAATCCTACAGTGGATAAAGTGTATGTAAACTGTTTGATAACACATACATATAACACATTCTTCTTTAAGACGATAGTACCCGTATACGGTAAGAAGGGTGTAGATAGGTACCATATGATAAGAAGACAAGCTCAAAGATTTGGGGTACGGTTTCAACTATTCATCATCAGAGACAATATTCTGATAATTTTATGGATAATGCTTTCTGGGCTCACTCCAATTCTACTGCTCCATAGGTTAGATCTCCTTCCACTTTTTAGTTATGCAGTTTAAATCTCTAATATAGTTTACATTTTCATTGATTTTCAGTCATAAAGTTTGAATCTGTGCTGCCATTTCACTTTTATTTTGTTCATCATATAAAGATGGGTTTAATTTTCATTGATTTCAGGATATTTGATTTGTATTTACAAGTAAATGATTGATTTTCTAGCTCAAAGTTTCTGTATGTTTAGATGCTGGAGCTTCTTTTTTTTCTCTGCTGAATTTTATTTGAGTTAAAAAGCTTGTGCCTTTACACTTTGGCTTTACTTGAAAAATTACAACTTTTTGCGTATTTTTATGGAGTTGGCATTTTTTTTAAACATATATAAACTTGTAGGAATGTGGGAATGCTTAGTTCACCATGTTGTAGGAAATGTGATATTCCGTTGATTGAGTGAACGCAGGAATATGGCTTTATGGGCAAGCGCCGAGAGATACTAGAAATGGACAGAAGGGGTATGCTGGGGGTGGGGACTATTACTCGGAGCAATCTACACCACCACTGAATCCTTCTCGGATATCAAGAAAAAAGCGAGGGCCTAATTCCATCGAGTGAGTTCAGTCCTGGTCTGTTGGATCTCAACTCATGATACTGAGCTTCTCACCGAGGTGTGTTACAACTGTCTCTTTTATGCTTGTTTAATTACTGCTTGGGGTAACTTCGTAAAAGTAGTTGTGTATAAGCTGCAGTACTGCCTAACAATGACGGTCTTGGAACAAAAAGTATGGGGGGTAAAGTTGTTTGAAGTGAGCTCATGTAAGTTTGAATTGACAAGAGCATAAACAAATCGTGTGATGTGGGTTATTTATCTGATTTGAGTTATTTGCTTCCGTTTTACAAATCGGTAAAGTTGTTTACAGTGAGCTCATGTGAGTTGTCTGAATTGACTATAACTGAAATGAATTGTCTGAATTGATGTGAGCTGAAACGAGCTAATAGCTAAATAAAAGCTGGAATTAAGCCGAAAAATACAGACGTAACACGGTGTTTTTGTATCTTATATCATTTAATTAGAGACTTTTTTAACGTCATAATTTAAAAATGTAAACCCAACTCCATACTACAATAATATTCTATAAAACTGGTATGCAATATAACACACAATGAAGGGAGGAATGAGTGAACCTGAATATTGATTATATGACTTGATATAAAGCCTGCAATGTGAGGGATTATAGAAATTTAATAATACTCCATAATGCTCCGTAATACTTTAATTAATAAAAATAATTAAAATCATAGTAGTAAAGTATTGGTAGTAGGTAATCATCTTAAAATAGGAGAAATGACTTGTCAAAATCTCAGACCATCAGTCGGTTTGAGTTGTGAAATAGTGATACAGACTAAGGAAAAAGATGGATGGACGTGTGTTTAAGTTTGATGGGATTTGCTTAGTTTGAACCATGCATGCTACGAAGTTCATGATTAGGTAATTCATAATATAATTGAGTGAGTCTTGCTTAATATGGATTATCCGTTTTAGTTGTCACTAGCGGGAAATTGCATTTTTTTATTGTTTCCCCCTTTACTAATTTAGTGTTTTATCTCACGTATTGTTAGCTTATGTTCTCATCTTATTAAGTGAAACTTACATTCTTTTAACTATTTGCAGCGGATAAAATAAAGGAGCTTTTGATGGAGTACGAGATCAATTCTTTGGAGATCATTATAGTGAAAGATTAGCGCGTCTCATGGGAGCATTGTGATATTGTCCCTTGGCCTTCTGCCTTAAATATGTATACTCCTGAACAATACTAGCTATCAAGAAATCGTCCCTTGGCCTTATGGCCTTTGTTGCGTTTCATGTTATTTCGAGGATTGCGAATGGAATATTCGTGTGTTTCACTAATAAATGATCAATTATGTTCGCGTAAACACAGATTATAGCTTTCACGTGCGTGAATTCGCGATGTTGATAGAACTCTCAGTTTCATCTTTATTTTCATCCTACTGAATTATTTCATCGTTCAACGTTTTTAGTAGGGAACCTTGAAGCTGATTTGCTAATTTTAGTTCAATGAGAAAGAAGTCTCCTGTGATTGCGAGGCCATATATGAAAGTATTTTGAGTCAAACCATAAAGTAGTCAAGGTAATAATTGATCCTCAATATAGAAAATGTAGTGGCCGACTGGTTGGTTAGGGTTTAGTGTGGAACGGTTGAAGAGGGGCCTCCTCAAATTATATTCGCGATCATAATCGTTGACAAGTAAATTACACCCAAATTACGTCAATTGGGAGATCGTGCTCCTTAGCCTTGGTGCCAAAAGAATTTATGAGAGCACTAATACACACTTAGTGTTTAATTGGTTTTACGAAACCATTCGCCAAGAAGGTGATCACACGCTCAATGTGATTTTTTCAAGTAAGCTAATATTCAGCTCATATAATACACCATATATATTAAAATGCTAATTCATTTTTTTTTATTACATAAAGTAATTTCACTTGCATGAAATACCTCTCTTTACTATAAATAAGCGAAAATCAATTTCTGGAAATTGGAGGGAAGGGAAAGGAGGACAATGGTCAGGTACATTACCCTCATTTATGGCATAACGACCCGAGACCGAATCTCAACCGAAGACAATAGCTAGGTACTTTACCCTCCTTTATTGAGTTGGAGAAAAGCAATTGGTGAGATAAAAAGAATAACACTGTGTGTGTGGTTTGGTTCAAATTGAGAGTGAAGGAGTGTGTTGGATAGAAGGGATAAGGGGAGGAGGAGGAGGAGGCAAAGGGTAATGGGAAGGAAAAGGAGACTGTATATGCAATCGAAGGAGGAGGAAACATAGGGAGATGACTGATGAGAGGAAGGAGGCCAATGGACATGGTAAGAGGAAAGGAAATGGAAGTATGAGGAAAGGATAATGTTAGGAACCCATTAATTTCAACATGATTCAAAGCGAGCTTTTTCATAACTTTTCGCACAATTCTAAAAGATTTACGTATTTTTTTAAAAAAAAGAGTTAACTACACAATCTTATTGCTTTTTGACCAAATTTTGGAGAGCGGCGGAAATGAGAAAGGGAAGGACGATGGTGTTTTCAGCTTAGTAACGGTCTAGAAGTATATGTGAAAGGGAATGGGAACAAGGGGTAGAAAAGTGGAAGTGGATGGAGAAAGAGGCTCTGGTGAAGGAGAATTGACAAAGAAGGAGGTAGAAGAGAAATGCGAGAGGAAAGGATAGACAATGGAGGGAGGAAGCGACATGGTTTGCTAGGTTTTGTTCAAAATGACAAAGGGGAAATAAGGAGAAGAGATAATCTTTGCTTGATTTTATGCAACTTGAGAGGGAGAGAGACAGTTAGTAGGATAAAGGGAATGAGATCATATGTGCGTGGTTTAGTTTAGATTGAGAGTGAAGGGGGGAGGTGGGATATAAGGAGAGGGATGAGGGTAGAGGTAAAGGGAAATGGTAAAGAGAAGGATACCACATAGGCAAGGGAAAGAGAAGGAAGCATAGGGGAAGGAAGACAATGGGCAAAATAAGAGAAAAGAAATGGAAGTACGAGAAGAGGATAATGTTCGGAAACCCATTACCTTTCGCACGATTCAAAGCAAGTTTTCCATAAATTTTCGGTAAGTTCGGTGATAATTAGTATTTCTTAACATAAAAAAGTTGACAACACGATCTTACTGCTCTTGAAACCAAATTTTAGAGAGCGGCGGGGAATGAGAATGAGAAGGACGAGGGTAACTTCAGCTTAGTAGCAGTCTAGATTATATATGGATAATTGTTCTCTTCTTCGGCATGGAGGAAGTTAAGGTGGAAAGAAGGAAAATGAAAGATAAAGGGAAGGGGGAGCAGGAAGGGAAGGAAAATGGAAGCGGAGGGAGGAAGAGGCGCAGCGGAGCGGGGTAAGGGGAGAATCCAGCTCGAAAGATAATAACCAACTTTATCGATACAGCAAACAACAATACGACATACATAAAGCAATACAAATTCTAATAGGCGAGTCACACTATCTTGGGGAAGCGCGTCGTACAACAACTAGTAAACTGCAAAAGATGGGACCACTTTAAAGAAGCATAGAGATCCAATGACCTTCGCTTCGTTTGACATCACAGAACAGTGTTCGACTGGTTTTGGCCTTCTTCAGCACACAAAATCCAATCTCACATGCATACCATTTCAATAGTTAAGTTTCAATCCAACCCAAATTGCTATTTCATTTTCAAGCATCACGTGTATACCAAGTTCGGAGAGTATGGATGTCCACAATGCTGAACGTTTGAATATCTATAACAGCGTCTTACAAGACCACATCACTTAGGGCAACTACTAATATCACATTACTCGTGAGGTATAAGGTAACAGCAATTACTAAATAGCTACGGAATGTTGTTTTTTCTGGTTATCCTACATGTTTACGGGCTACTTATTCAGTGACAGAACCAAGGAAGGTACACAGAAGACACTGCACTTCTATTCGGAAGGAGATTCTGCAAACTTGGGATTATTTATCACTGACGGACCAAACACTCATGGTGTCCATTGACCATGGCGGAGGAACCCTGGTTGATAGGTGCGCCTTCTCTTGCAAGTGGTTCAAGCTCATCCTCCTTAGAGAGGATGTCCGACCCATCTTCAACTATACAGTAAGCAATGGCTTCGAAAATCATGGTTTTAACTTCTTCAAACCTTGCTTCAGAAAGAGAGACTTCAGCAAGAAGCCTCCAAGCATTCTCCTCAGATGCCTCCTCAAAGTCCTTTTTCCTCTTCAACACCATGTGTCCACTGATCTCCCACACTGCTGGGTTCACTTGAGTATCAAGAAGCTCAGAGCTTACCTCGCCTAGAGCTTGTTTTTCAGCGTAACACTGGCAGAGAACATATCAAAAATTAGTAACAAAAGAAAGAAGAGTATTAAAGACATGGCATTGATATTAGACATATCAAAAATCTGAGATCGAGTCTCAAACTCTCAAAACAGGAATTCGATAACAGGATCAAAACAGCAATGATGGGACAAAAGAAAGATCTGGATCGTTATAGCACCTGAGGGACGAGGAAAACTCGCCTTCCAGAGTCGGCAATGAGGACGTTATAAGGAATGCTAGTGTCTTGGAGGAAGATGCACGAGTCTGAGACAACCTTGGCCAAATCTTGCAAAGAGTTCCCACCCTCAAAGACAAGGCCCCTAACTGGATATTTCAAGAGATGGCATATCTTCACCCCATGATTAGTAGAAGTGATTTTTTTCGTAGGAGCCTTCTCAATGGGGAATGGCATAGCCAAAAAATAAGCCTGTACAGTAAAATAAAACAAAATTGAACTCCGTATAAAATTATATTGAAGTACATATTTTCTCACAAATTGAAGTACAATAATTACAAGTTTTTAAAATGAAAATATGAAAAATGCTTGTTTTTCAAAGTACAAAGATAGTTGTTTTAATAGTTCAAGCATGGGAAATTTCATGTTGTATATCGTCATATATTTGAATAAACTAATTGTCAAGGTTAATCACCAAAGTCAAATGTGGACAATAAATTTGATGTGGAGTCTGCATTACTAGGCCTCCAACAAAGGTCCTACAAAATACCTGGAAGTGAAGATGGTTGATGGTAGCAAATGCACCCAAGCTATTGTAACCGAGTCGAAAGTATGGACTTCCAGCTTCAGCAGCCATGTGAAGGGCAAGTAGGAAGCTGTCATGGTCAATTCTCTGAGGCAAGCATTCAAATATGTGTGGAATCAAGAGCACGTGTCCATATTCAATAGGACTAACCTGTTAATTGGCCATATATTATAAAATAAAATTCAACGTCATTCATAGTAGCAAATGCAGATAATAGGTCTTGAAATATGGAATAAGTATATATCACAAGGAATCGGAATTCGGAAATTACATTGATGGCAACAACACTCGGAGAATTTTCCACATCAATCAAAGCATTAGGGATGAACTGGGCATCACCATCCTCGCTCGCTTCAAACTGGAATAGCACCTCTTCCTGCCCTACTTTGGTGAAATTGAATTTGTTTCCATCAAAGGGCTGCAAGACCTTGTCAACTTGGAACTCAGTAGGCCTTTTCTTCAGGTGACGTCCCTCGTTGAGCTGGGCAATAAATCCATAGTTGCCTGGTATCACCTATTAGGACCCACATGCACCTCATTAGTATCGCATATATCAGGCTTTTTACTTGGACAAATAGACTCCCAAACATAGATATAAGGGTACTAGAAATGTTATTTAGACCGCAGTTAAAAGGATCCGACAAGAGTACGTGCTTAGACGGAGGTTAGAGGCATCCGACAAGGGTACATGTCCAAGAGACTGGCGCAGCTATTTCATTCATAATGATCATGTTTGGTTTGCGATGAAGTGTGTACTTGCCTTACCTATGTTTAAGTGTTGACTGAAACTGGGGGTACGCAAGATAATATGAAGAGCCGCACTAACATAGGGTACTACAAGGTGAACCAATAGGACAGCAAAATGATACCTTAGTTTCACAGGCAGTAACATCATAGCGAAAGAGACCCCTCTCCATCCTCTCCTCCCACTGTCATAGCCAAAAAAAAAAACAAAAACGTAAGATATTTGCAAACCATAGTTTCTACAAAAGATAATACACTCTGGTATCATGATTAATTTCCACAAGAAGTCCAATTACCTCTCCAAGCAGGAGTGAGTCAAGAAACGCAATAGGTAGGTCTCTAGCACCATGGCAAGCAGATTTCTCAGTAGCTATCTTGTTCGCCTTCTTGTAAGCATACAAAGGTAGTTTTGCACCTTTACAAAGTTTAAAGCACAAACTTAAAAACCACCATATCTTAAAGTAGTACGAGAGCACTTAACTAAGATCATACTTCAGTAACTTGACAGATCAATCATGGAAAGAACCAGGCCAATAACCATTAGATAACACTGTTTTGCTTGAGCTACTATCCAACGAACGAGAAAAATTCAATCATTTTATCTTGATTTAAAATTTCTACACGAACCTTAATAAATTCGCATGAAACTCTGCAATAAAAAACATTCCAAGGCTCAGCAGTTGAGACTTGAGACATGTCTACCTACCAAACTGCCATAGACTTACCCTCACCGTTACGACAATAATTATTCTGATAAACTATCTGTTTGCTAGGTTTGGGAACAGTGGCTCCCTTTAGTTGGGGGTAAGGCCACGTACATTTGAAACCTTTTGTTCTTTTCAAATTTCGTTTAAACGTTAATCCTAGTACCAATCAAGTCAATGCAATACGAGGCTTCTACTCTTTATTTTTGCTGAATTTTTCTGTATAGTGATAATCAGCCGAGAAGAAGCACTTCATACAGTGATGTAGCCACCTTATGATATGTGGAGGTATTATACCCCAGTTTTATAGACGAACAACGTTAACAGGCTATGTTTCCTACGACTTACGACCAATGATAAAAAGTAATAAACCATAAAAATACTCCGTACCCAACACTCCTACACCGTAACATTCTTGGTTCCACCACCGTTTTCATCATAATATCAATACAGAAAACTCAGCCCAGTCACCCATATATGAGTATCAAAAACCCTGTCTGTGCCAATCATTTGTCTACTTTTTTATTCTCTGTGAGGAGTATTTTAATTAAAGTATTTTAATTAAAGGTAACAAATGATCGAGACAAATGGAGCACTATCCTAGCAATTCTAGAAACAGTGAATTGTACGATAGAAAGACCCATAATATCCACTTTATTAATGTGACCGTTACAAAATTCAATCGATATTTCGAAACAAAAACAATACATACATGATTAAAAAAAAAAAAAAAAAGGAGGAAAAATCAGTGACATACCATGAATGCAACAGTCTCTGAGGCAATTCCTACCACAACCACCAACATCTCCATCTTCCTTCTGATAATTCGACACCACCGTCGGAACTCTCTTTATCTTCAACATCTTAATCCCCGAATTAATAAATAATTATACTCCAAAAAATAAACTAATCTAAAAGGAGAGGGGGGTTGGAAAGAAGGAGAGAACCGCCGCCGGCGAGGAAAAGAAGGTCGGAAGGGCAGCCGCCTTCGGAAGGCAAGGCGCCGCGACCGCCGTGAGAAGAAGGATTGTTACTAATCAACAAAGTTGTAGGAATATCTTTGCGTCGTAATTCATGCAATTTTGTTGAACCCGGGATTTTGTGAATACCCGTCTTGTCCTACTTTTGCTAAAACATGGGAAAATGGATGTGAGAATTGAGGTTGGAAAATGGAGGTTGTGAATTTTTCGGAGTTTTGAAGGAGATGTTGTATGAATCAGAGGCTTGAGGAGTTAAATATAGAGAGGGTGAATTGGGAATTGGGAATTGGGAATTGGGGGAATTGGGTATGTCAGTGACTCGATCAGTGTGTGGTTGTAGTTGGACGTAAGTTTGAGTTTTGTGTGTTTTAGTTGGAGTTGAGGACCAAACTTGCTTTGGTTTTGTGACAATGATGCAAAGCAAAGGGAAAGTGGGTTAATATGGACATATGTCGTTCTAATTGGCTCGCCTACGAATTAGTCATAGTCAAACATAATATGATCTAAACGAGTTCCTATATGAGTATATGGTAATATTAAGGGTGTTCACGGGACAGTTCCGAGTCAGTTCGAACTAACTCGGGGTTGGGCTCGACTTGGTTAGGCGTATTCGGAAACTGTCCTAGGTAGGAGCAAACCAACATGGGTCGGGTCCAGTTCGATGAAGGTGGACTCGAAACCGGTCTTAGCAGGTCCACAACCGGACCGAGTTGGATTTGTTCGACCCCGACCAGGCCCTAGTTTTTAACGGATCGAGTCGGGCTAGTCACAGGCCACACAAGCCGTGGTCAGGCCGCCCGAATCTTTGACTAGGGCTAAAGGTATGTATTAGCCTTGGGTTAATATTTTTTTTTCTCGAACTCGTTTTTTTCCAGACAGTTATGACTAGTAAATTAGACATTCCTAAAATCGATGGGGGTAAAACTATTACCCTTTTACCTTGCTTTCAAATGACTATTCGAGTGCCTTCATTAACAAGAGGGTTAGTTGTGTAACATTTCAAATCGATGGGGGTAAAACAATTGAAACGAATGGTCCAGATGACTGTCAGATTCCGAATGATGAACCAGAAGAAAACGAGATTGTCACATATATTGTTGAACCGTTAAGTGACGATGATCAAGAGGAGTTGGTGGTTTGCAACTTACACCTCCAAGATGATCTAATAAAGGAGCAAGAGGTTAAGTCTTTTGAAGTTGCGCATGAAGAAGAAGAAGAAGAAGAAGAAGAAGAAGAAGAAGAAGAAGAAGAACTATTTTATTTTGAGGATGAATCTCATATAGAAGATACTTCGTTATTTGATTCCAACCTACCGATTATTTTTGACAAAGAATTCAAAGAAGTTCGTGAAGAAACTGATGTAGAGGAAAGTGATCATAGAAGTTATGATAATGCAAGTCATGATGATCTTAATCTTATGCCAATCTTGAGTGAGGAATTTATATACGATAAAGTTTATTTGGATTCTCACATTAAAGAATCTTATCAATCGCTACTTGATAAATCCATTGATAAGAAACTATATGGTGGAAAGTCTTATTTCTTGTTAGATTAAATTCTTTTGGATGCTCATGATGATCTTGTTGTTTCGAGCAACTATTATTTGGATTTTGCTATGATTGTGCATGAAGGGTGAGATAATACACATTCAGTCTTGCGAGATTGAGTGCTAGTTGTGAGTTGTCTCGAATTTCTTGCGAGGAAGGAGAGCAATTCACTTCATATCTTTTGTTTTTCGTTTCATTCACATACAAAAACCTAAACATAAACACGTTAATTCCGCTACAATTTTATTAATCAAAACTATCATAAAAATTGTTTGGTTATTTTATATCATGTGTAATCATCTTTGATTTCTAAATGAGACGTTGTGAAAGTAATTAAACTATAAAAATTGTTTAGCGTAGCATCTAAGGTGTAATTCGTAAAACTTTAATATTGACATAGATTGTGGGTGAATACTCAATCTCCCTTTACTACTAAGAGAATAAAACTCTTAGTAGTTTTTCCGCCAATGCTACAAACTTGAAAATGGGCCACATCTTTGGATGACAAACTAGGTAATTATTGGGCTATAAAAATTAATTAGGCTCAAATCTCTTCTATTCTATCTATTCTATTTGAAGAGTTAAGAACGATAAACACTTAAGAGGGGGAGGGGTGAATTAGGTGTACCTTTTAAAAAATTTCTCTTTTACTTGGTTAGAGACTAACACAAGTAAAATCTATTAAGTACTAGTTTGAGAAACTTAATGGATTGTAAGTTCACAAACGGTACAACATGTCTATGCAACAGTATGAATGACTGTTGCACATCAATGACAGCGAGATTCATAAATAAAAATAGAATGATAAGAGAACGTAAAAGTAAATAAACAAACAAGACGATGTTTAAAAATTTGGTTCAGCTCCTACTCCGGAGCCTACGTCCAACCGTTATTTTATTGCTTGTTTAGAAATTTACTCAAACTTAACTAAACTATTACAATGAAAATAAATCGCCAACCTACTCCGGTTGCAATTGCTTAAAGCTACTTCGCTTCAAGACTTTTCCTTGCTTAAAGCTACTCCGCTTTAAGACTTTAAGTTCATCTCATAAGTTTACAAACACTACTACATAATGAAACTATAGCAACACTATGAAAGTGTTGCAAAATGACTTAATAATGTTACAATAGGGTTTAGGCAACACTTTTAAGAGTGCTGCTTAAAGTCTCGTTGCAATAGCTCAATGCAACACTTTAAGCAACACTTTCTTATCAAAAGCAACACTTTTTAAAAGTGTTGCACTTATTTTAGTAATGCAACACTTTTTTTCAAGAGCTAATGTAACATTTTTAATGTTAAGATGCAACATTTTTATGTTGAGAAGCAACACTTTTAACGTGTAGAAGCAACACTTTCTTTCTTTCATCAAAGAAAAATTTGCAACACTTCCAACGTCTAATGCAACAATTGTGCAATTACAATAAATAGACCCTACTTTCACACCATTTTCTTTTTAGTTCTAATGAAAACTAAAATTAAATATTGGGAGCAATGTAGATACAAACATAGCTTAATAAATCATATCTTTATTATAAATTAATTCATTACAAAACACTCATGTTGGTTACATCTCGGAATAGTAGTTCAAAAATACATCTCAAATATCAATAGAAAAAAAAGGCTACAGACAACATTTGCTCTCATCCTCAGCTTTGTGTACGTGACGTGTACAAGTCTTAACTCTTATTGCACTCTTCAACTTTAAAGCTTTGAATCTGTAACATAATAAAACAGCGAAATCAACACATATTTTGGAATTTATAATTAAATAATCAAGAAACACATTCAAATAGTATATGTAAAAATATAAAACAAAATTTAAAATAAAAGGGTAAAAACTTACTATTATGAAATTGAAGACGAGTCAACTAGTCTTCAAGGACACTAACATATAAAATCATAATTGAAAGCTTGGTATGAATATATCATATTTACAGATTCAAAAAACATCTATTGCAATGCCTCTACAGGACTCATAGTCATTACTATCACTTAGATAAAATGGTCCTGAGAATTGTTGTCATTGTAAAGGTGGAGGCGGGAACTAAGAGTGTAAAAACCCTTTGCGTCCTAGCCTCCTAGGTCACCTGGTAGCAAAGATGATGAGTGTAAAAATTCAATTTTGGCCTCAACAACAATGCAGATAATAACATCACGAGTAAACAAATATCATTCAAGGGAAAAAAGAGAGAATTGAAAGTTCGTCTTCCAGGAGAAATTATCAAAATCATCATAATTCATCTACTGAAAATCATCTGCAAGAAAAAAAATAACAGTACGAATCCAACATGAAAATCCGAAATAAAATGCTATTCTAAGTCACTTAAGTAAGATACCCGTATACTATAACCTTACAAGGTACACTAACGTATAGTAGCACACTAATAACATTAAAATAAGAGAGCTAATCGAATGCTTACCTAAAACATACAGAATTATTACAACAAAGAGAAACATAATATTTGCACGAAAATGATCGCTTCATCCACTTCTTGAGGTCAAGTAAACAAAAAGAAAAGTTATATGTTTCACATTGGTCTAATAACAAACAACACCATGCCTTTAAACTTCAACAATTTGTATGTCTTTAAATAATTATGCAATACAAAGTAATATACAAAGTTAATAACAAACTATCGCTTACATAAAATGGTCCTCAAATTTGAGCAGGCAGATTTCAATTGCAAGATAATTTGCAAAGACAAAAGGAGTTTAAAATAGACATTTCACTAGTCCTTTTTCATAGGTAAGTCCTCTATGATCGGACATAATGAGTTCTGATTTTACCACCTACCCTATGTCTACTCTCCACAACACAAACCCGCCTTAACAGTGTACTAAATCTGAACTAGAGGCAATAATAAGTGTTGGCATTAGAATTGAATAGTTAAGTAAAACAAAGTATTTATGAAGCTGAACTAAGCTTAAATAATGAATCCACTACAGTAGCAGTGGCGATGGGTATAAAATGCAGGACCTTTGCCCTTGATCTTATTTTTTCCTCCATTCTCTCTAATTTTTTTTGTCTCTTTTAAATTAGGGGGGAGGGGGTGATAAGAACAAAATAAATGGTGGACTGATCAATGTGGCTAAGATAAAAATGGCAGAAAAGTACTATAGATATATGGGTTCACTCACCACACCTCCTTGTACTGAAGGTATCCTTTGGACTGTTAATAAACATGCAATGTATGTACACCTCACACCAGTCCCTTCTCTATTAACAACACAGTTAACAACTTAGTCGGATACTTTTATAGCCCCATTGATGTGATTGATACTCTATTTGAAACACATTAGAATCATCTCAGAAGAGGTCACCGAGGGAGGTTGTCATGATGCAAGTACGAAATTTAATCTCTTAATTCATGTTATAATAGACATTGGCGTAGCTAGTGATATAAATTTGCTACGTCTTATACATGTATCTTTTGCCAGCAATTATACTATTGTCGTTATCTCTTATCGTCTTATGTTATGTTATTTTGTGTTATCTAAGATCTGATATCTTACCTAAGTTTTATAATGGAGGTTTGTCTTACTTAGTTACTGTGTTAATGTGTTGTTAGGACTTAAGTGTGTGATTGAGTGTGTTATGCTGGACTTTTAGGGCCATCATAATATGAACCTTCTTGTTTTAGATCGCTTTTATTGTTTATTACTAGTTCTACAATTCTCTGATTGATATTTTCATTTAACTATCCTAACGAACAAATCCCTCCGATATTTGGGTTGGGAACTACTACTTTCACTTGTGATCGTCCTCGGATGAATTTGAACCCCACTGAAGGAAATGATGGGGATTTAAATTCGATAACTCTTTACTTGCACAATAACAACCACCCACACACCATTGTATCTAGCCATAAAAATGCCTAGTCTTCTATACGACTTAAATAATTACTCCCTCACGCACTGATTTTCACCCTATTTCAGTAAAATACTCGTTACATATATCAAAGAAATGGGGTGAAAATAATTGTGCGAAGGGAGTAGTTTTCATAGTAGATGCTTATTCCATTAAGATTGAAAAACCATGGCAAAAAGATAAATATAAAATGCTAACGAATGAATGAGATCGAGGGAGTATAAAACCAGTTAAAAATAGAAAACAAGATAGGGGATAATAGTATCCAGCGGTTGGGTGTTCCGAAGTGGACAAATTTGATTAATGGAAACAAGTGAAGATATGTAAAGTCCCGGACAAACATATGACTTTATTAGAAAACCAATTTGCTTTGATTGTCACTAGTCAATTAATAGTATCATAAACATCTCCCATTATTCAGTTCATCTCAATTGAATAGCAAATAAAATCACCAAAATTAAAAATCAAAGCATAACATCAAACAGTTGTATACCAAATAAAATTAAATAGCAAGAAACAAGTCGAAAAATCAAATTGAAATTACAGGAATTAATCGCCATACCTGAGACTAAAGACAATTGGGACTGTTGTAGGTGAAACAAGATCAAATAAGAATTGATATGACGAATGAGAATACAAGGTAACAACTGAGTTGTTGCAGTAACAAGGAAGTTACAAATGGAAACATAAATACACTTGGCTTAAAGCAACATAATCTTGACAAGTATAAACGACATACAATTAGGATGAGTCATCTTGGAGGTTGAAATTAATATTAGTGTGTTATTACAGTCAGAACATATTTACAATGAAGCAAAGCTTTCATACATTCCATGCTCATGAATTCATCTACAACAATAATAATACACTACTCTACTTCCCAATTAAGTTTCTATACTTTGATCAAATCGAAAATCCAACAAATAATATGAAAAAGAAAAACATGCATAAACAATGCAAGCCTCATCATCCCCTAACAAACAAATAATGATTGATTAATGACAATCTTAATTCTTAACGGTACTCTTCCTAGACGAAGGCCATCTCGACACCATAAAAAAGAGTAAAAGTGAAATTTCGACAAAATATTAACTGATAGTTCAAATAAGAGAAATGATAAAAAATAATTCAATACAAAAAAAAATGAAATCGGAGTATAATACCTATGGATATAATCCCAATCAATTACACTGAGCGATGTTTTTGATGTATCAAAAATATGACTTCGACGATAATCCCAGAATTGAGATCCTTAATTGAAATTGGATGACTTTCTTAGTTAGGGTTAGAGAATGAGAGAATAGATTAATAATTAGAGAATGACTGAAAACCAAAGTTTGATGGAAGAAACATATGTTGGTAGAGAATAAGAGAATTTTTTTACGGCCCCTTTGATGGTTAGTATTCCCAAAACTTAAGAATGCCGCCTAATTTTCACTTTTACAATTAATAGAGCGGTAAATGAAAAATTTTCATAGGAGTAACACTAGTGTTGCTCAAAGTGTTGCGACAAAATGCAACGCTTGTTTCGAAATGTTGCACTTATAGTAGTACAATGCAACACTTTTCTTGAAGTGATGCCCTATATAGGTAAAAGCAACATTTTTGAATAAAGCGTTGCATAATTAACTCAAAATTGCAACGTAAACATAAAGTGTTGCTACCGAAATGTTGCATTACGTCCATTTTTGTAGTAGTGAATCATTCAACAAACAACATTGTCACAATCATATCAACAACAACAGCATCAATTAAATGTTCTTATCAGCATTGAAATTCAATGAAAACACAAAATTAAATGCGAAAAAAAATAATTAACAGGAATGAAAAAACATAATTAGATGCAGGAAACAATATTCGAAAAAAACAATTCAAAAATGAATTTGAACAATGAGAAATGGTAAAAATAATTGAAATTGGATGAGTATCATACCTTTAATGTAATCCCAATCAATTACACTGATCGGCGTTTTGGGTGAATCAAAGTTGAGATTGACTTCGCCGTTTTTGGGCGAAACAAAGTTGAGATTGAATGAAGTGAATTAGAATGAAGAGACGGTGGATGTGAATGAATGAATGACTGAATGGGTGGATGTGAATGAATGAATGACTGAATGAAGAGACGGATGAAGAAGACGGTGTGAAGGAAGGAGAAGGAATGAAAAAATTTTAGATGGGAATGAATGAATAATGGTTGCAATTCCCAAAAAAAAAACGGCGCAAACTTTTCATTTTGACAAATACTTTAAGGCGTAAAAACGAAAAATGAAAAAATTTTAGAGGGTATATACTTATGTGACATAAGTGTTGCTCAAGTGTTGCGACAAAATGCAACATTTGTATAAGAACGTTGCACTTGTAGTAATACATTGCAACACTTAATTTAAAGTGATGCCTTATGTAAGTAAAAGCAACATTTTTAAATAAAGCGTTGCTTAATTAACTAAAAACTGCAACACAAATCGTAAGTGTTGCACACAAAATGTTGCATTACGTCTACTTTTGTAGTAGTGAAAGTCAGAATTTCAGTGGTTCACTTAAGAACATGGAGATTACAATTAAGACCTAAACACGAGAATCATTGAACATATTATATTATGCAACAGTGAAGCAAACTGATACTTGAAGATTTTATGGCTTTGAAAAACAATTGAAGCCTTTTGAAAACAGAAAACGGTTTTGCAAATGATTGAAAAACAAAGCTTAAATGCTGAAAAGATTTGCAAAGTGTTTTCCAATGAATGCTCTTTAAAAGTCTTGTAATAAATGATAAATGAGATGACTATTTATAAAGGGAAGAAGTGTGTAAGAGGAGGATCTTAATACTTCTTCACTCTAATGTCCATAGGTTTGTAAGGTGTATTCTCATTTAAAAATATAGAAGAGCAAACAGATTTGTGAGGCTCAAGGTGACTGCGTTTTTCCAAGGCAATGAGTGTTTCTCATAAATTATGGAAACTCACATTTTCACCAAAAATGGAAAACGCAAAAGACCCATTTTTAGCATGAAAAAACACTTGCATTAATAAGATTGACATCTTTAGTTTAACTTGCAAACATATTCTTTTTGTTCTTTAGATTTGAAAAATGATATTCCTTTTGAACACAATAAAGGTTTTGAAAGGTTTTGAACACTTGTGAATTTTTCCGAAATTTGTCCATACGTTAGTACCAGAAACCGTGGTGCAATAGTCACAGGAACTGTCAATCACTTATGCTTAAAGAGTATATGTTTAACTACCTCATTTCAAACATTCATTCTAGGCAATGAGTTTCCTTAACTTGTCTTTCATCTTGATTATCTATGGGCTTCTTTGAACAATCATTGGATGCTTCAATTTGCTAAACAATTTAACTTAGAAGCAAACAATTAAATGGCAATGAAACTTGACATCATCAACCAAGTGTGTTCTAACAAATTTCCCCTTGATGATAGCAAGTTTTAAATATGTGTTTTAGTTCCCCCTAATCCCATGGTGAGTCGGTCTTTGAACCAAATAATAAAGGACATCAAATAAGCATGATCAAGGTGAATGAGGGTCAACAAGCTTGGCCTAAGTAGAACATCTAATCATGGTAGCTAAGACATTTTCACGTGAACGTTAGCCTAAGATTCGTTAGTTAACACATAAACACATAATTAACTACTTCCCCCCTCTTGACATCATCAAGAGAAGGAAATAAACATGTTCAAGTAGTACATAATTAAATCAAAGGCAAATGTTCGAAATAAGAGAGAAAAACAGTCCATGATTTGCATAAGAGTTAAAAGCAAGGAGCCAAAAGGTTAGGAAGGCAAGGTTTAGGCAAGGATGTCTCATTCATCATCGGGAGCATCTCCTCCAAGAGCTTGCACACGCTCTATAAGATCCGCATTAATGGTTTTGAGCTCAACAACCTCCTCTTTAAGGGTCTCATTGTTGACAACCAACTTAGACACCATGTTCAAGAGCTTGTCCAACTTTGCATGTACTGCACCCATTTCAACAGTTGAGCCAACTGTTGCACCAGACTTACCCTTTTCCGAGAACTTGCGAATCAACTTCCCATTGCTAATAGCCAAAGTCATTTGAAAAAGTAAACCCATGGTCATTTCATCACTCAACTTATCAATATCGGGGCTACCTTTCATGACTAGCTTCCTTTTCATGAATATAATGGAAAACCACATACCATAGGGAATCACAGTTTTCTTGTCAAATTTTCCCTTTTGAAGGTCGGGGGCTATCTCATTTATGCGGTGAAGAATGAGTTGGGGAAGGTTGATTGAGCAACGCTTGATAATATGATGGAGAAGAAGCATCTCAAGAAGCGAGCATCTTCCCCGACTATTGTTACTTGGAAATATGGCTCGGTGAACAAGGATAAAGGTGAAACGGTGGGGGGGCACAAAGTTCATGAGCATAAATGTTGGTTGGCCCATTGTAATTATCGGGTCGAAGGGTTCTCACAACCTCACTAGCCATAGATTCATCAATATCACCCCAAGTACTCTTAGGAAAAAAGGTAAGACCCACGGCTTCAACCTCAAGGTAAGAGGCTAGTTGGTCAATGGTCAAGACAAAGGGCTCTTGGTTGATGAAAGCCGAGAGAGTGCCTGATGCAACATCAACCTTGACTGTTACATAGAACTAGATCACCTCCGACAAATACACGAGGGAGTATTTTTCAAGGAGATCAAACCAACCTTGACAAAAAAAAACAGCAGCTTTGAAGAATGCAAAAGCCGTAGAAGAGTCATAACATGATTTTTTGTATCTCCTCCCACTATGGAAGCAACATACAAGCATCCCGTGACATAGCTTGAGAGTGTCATCCAGAAGGTCAAGAGTATTGAGGTCAGCAAGTACATCGTTTTTGAATGCATCATCACGAATTGTTACCATCAACTCCGTGCAAGTATTGAGAGGAATTTTATTCTCAATGATATCCTCATCATCCGGTTCTACCACCACCTCCTTTTTCCTCTGGTACCTCGGCTTTTTGGCCACCTTGGGGTTTATCCCCTCTTTCTCTTGGTAACGGGTTTAGGCTTTGTCTTTGTTTTGGTAAGAGTTTTAATGATAATTTCATCATCATCATCACCACCAAATAGTTCGGTGATTTTTCTTTGGGATTTGGTTTTGGGGGTTTCGGTGGGGGAAAGGGTCAAATTCATCAAATACCTTATCTTTATTGTTGGGTTCACCAATATTTTCATTGTTGGGGATGAACTCTTCTTCATGCATGACTTCATTTTCTGGATTTTTAATCGGAGAACCGATTTTTTCAACATCATCTTTCTCACCCGCGGTTTCGTTCTTCTTTTCAAGCACGTCTTGTTTTTCTTTTTCCTCATATTTTTCACTCATTTTTTCTTTCTCATTTTTCTCACCATCATCTTCGGTCTTCTTTTCCACTTTAACAACTTCTTTTTCAATTTCTTTTTCTTTTTCTGATTCTTTTTCTTTTTCAACAACATCATCTCCATCCTCCTTTTCGTTTTCTTTTCCAACAACAACATCCTCTTCAACACATTTTCTACAACCACTTTTTCTTTGTTGATTTCACTTGCCATTTGATTAAGTGTGGGCTCATCTTCCTCGGAATCAACATCAACATTTGAATCCAATATCATAGAGATTGAGGGACTCCTTTTTAGTCCACCACGACCTCCTCTACCACGGTCTCTTCCCTTTGTAGCCATGGATTTCTTTCGTGCAACACTGGGCCTGACTGTTGGAGGCTTGGTAGGGGATAGTTTGGGGTTGTCGGATTTTTCGATGTTTGCCGCGGATTAGGTGGCCATTGTTTGCTTGGCAATGAATTTTGGGTTGAAAGAGTTTTGAAGATTTTGGACTTCTCTATTGAATGATTTTTTGGGAGCCGTTTGAGGGTTATTGGGGTTAACGGTTTTAGGAAGATGAAAGGTTGAGTTTCTTTAAATTTTGAATTGAAATGTGTGGGTAAATGGGAAAGTGTGGTTACTGCATTGGGGTTTAAGAAGTGGAAGGTTGGGTTAATGAGGGAGTGGTTAATAAGTGAGGTAGAGTGTAAATGTGGGAAATGATGGTATAGAGGACGGCTAAAAGTGGAATTTGCTTGATTGGACATAAAGTAATTGTGAGGCTCAATGCAATAATTCAAATGCAAATGGGAAGTTTTAATGCAATTTTTTCGGTCCATTTTGCATATGATAAATTTTGATATTTTTAAGCTTGAAAACATGTACATCCTTTTTCGCTAGTCAATCATGTAGGAAAATAATTTTAATTTGTGTTACATGTTGCCTAACAAACCAATTTTCAACCGAAGTTTTACGAATTGTTCCCTTTCCCATGGTTTTGTAAAAATGTCCGCAATTTGATTTTTCGCTCTACAAAAGGTTAGACATATATTTCCTTTTTCGACTTGATCACGTAAACAATGATGCCTAATATCAATGTGTTTCGTCCTAGAATGTTGTATCGGATTTTTCGAGATGTTAATTGCCCTTGTATTATCACAAAATATGGGGGTGGTTTCGAAAATAAGACCGTAATCACGCAATTGTTGTCGTACCCAAAAAATTTGAGCACAACAAAGAGCGGCACTTACAAGTCTTTCAGCCGTGGATATAGCAATGATATTTTATTTCTTGGATGCCCATGAAATGAGGCACGACCTTAAGAACGTAGCAATACCCGAGGTGCTTTTCCTATCCAATGAGCTCCTCGCATAATCGGCATCTGAAAATCCTACAAGATCAATGTCATAGTGAGTTGGGTACCAAAGGTATAAACCTTGTGTTCCAATCAAATACCTAAAAATCCGTTTAACGGCTTTGAAATGTGATTCTTTGGGATTTGATTAGAAGCGAGCACATACACACACACACACACACACACTAAATTGTATGTCGGATCGACTAGCGGTTAAATAAAGCAATTAAACGATCATACCTCGATAAACCTTTTCACTAACCCTCTTAACATTTTCGTCTTTGTCAAGACTAAGCTTGAAGATCATAGATGTAGGCATAGGATTCGAGTTAGTCAACCCAAACTTACTTATCATTTCCTTTAGGTACTTTTGTTGGTGGATCATGGTTCCTTTCTCACTTTGCTTGATTTGAAGACCAAGGAAGAATCCAAGATCTCCCATCATACTCATTTCAAACTCGGAAGTCATTAGATCCGAAAAGTACTTATAAAGGATATTATTTGTTGCACCAAAAATAATATCATCGACATATACTTGCACAAGCAACAATTTCTCTAACTGTGACTTGATAAACAATGTTTTATCAACCAAACCACGTAGAAAACCGTTTTCTAACAAAATTTTTGAAAGCCTATCATACCAAGCTCTGGGATCCTATTTTAAACCATAAAGTGCTTTATCAAGTTTGAAAACGTGGTTAGGGAACTCATTGTTTATGAAGCCCGGAGGTTGTTCGACAAAAAACTTCTTCCTCAAGATAGCCATTTAGGAAAACTGTTTTAACATCCATTTGAAAACGTTTTATGCCCAAGGTGAGACGCAAAAGCTATGAGCATTCGTATAGCTTCAAGACTAGCTACCAATGCAAAGGTTTCATCATAATCAACTCCTTCTTGTTGATTAAACCCTTGTATCACTAGTCTAGCTTTATTCCTTACGATTTCATCATCGAGCTTATTTCGAAAGACCCATCTCTTACTAATTACTGTACGTTGAGATGGTCTAGAGACCAGATGAAATACCTTATTGCTCTCAAATTGCTCCAATTCTTCTTGCATAGCCATCACCCAATATTCGTCCGTTAATGCTATTGTGATATTATTGGGTTCAATTTGTGATATGAATGCATCAAAAGCACAAACTTTTTGGAGCGAAGATCTGGTTTTGATTCCACAGGTTAGGTCACTGATTAGGTTTGATAAAGGGTGAGAACTTTGATCTTTCCATTTCTTTGGAACGAGAGTGTTGGAGGCCTCGTTTGTTTCATTTGGTTCTGATGAAACAGTTTCTGTGACTGTTGTATGAGGGATATTTTGTGAGGGTGTTTGTGGATAAGTTTCAGTTTGGTTAGTGAGTAGTTCACTGCAATCCTCATTCCCCCTAGATGAGCTAGCTCCATCTTGGGACGAGGAAGGTTTAGTTCCCCCTGAATTTTGGTCAGCCTCCTCAAGCAACAGTGGCTCCAACTGTTGCTCAGCCTCTTCCACTACTTGATCCATGTCATGTCGTATCATTCCAATGTCAAAGTCATTGTCTTCCTCATCATCCTCTTCATCATTAACCCGTGTATTTGAAACAAAGAGACTAGATTCGTCAAATATTATATGAACGCTTTCCTCCATTTTCTTGGTTCTCTTGTTATACACTTTGTAAGCTTTACTATGATCGGAATAACCACAAAAACTTCTTCATCACTACGAGCATCAAATTTTCCTAGGTTGTCTTTTCCATTATTGTGCACAAAGCATTTACTACCAAAGCATTTTAAATGTGAGATGTTAGGTTTCCTTCCTCGTAGTAATTCATAAGGGGTTTTCTCAATGATTTTCCTAATCATGACACGATTATAGATGTAACAAGATGAGTTAATGGCTTCGGCCCAAAAGTTCCTCGACACTTTAGAGCTAATGAGCATGGTCCTAACCATATTTTCAAGAGTTTGGTTCATTCGTTTCACAACCCCATTTTGTTGATGGGTTCTTGCGGCCGAAAAGTTATGGCTAATACCATGTTCATTAAAATAGGACTCAAATGACAAATTCTCAAATTCTGTTCCATGCTCGGATCTCAAGGAGATAAGTTTATAACCAAATTTGTTTTGGACCTTTTTAACCCAAATTAAGAATTCATCAAAAGTTTGATCTTTTGAACTTAATAAAAGAAGCCAAACATATCTTTTAAAGTCATCTACAATGACACAAATGTAGCGACTTCCACCTCTACTAACAATACACATGGGTCCATATAAGTCTATGCGAATGAGTTCAAGAGGTAAGGAAGTGCTAACGACCTTTTTGGATTTAAAGGAGCATTGTACTTGTTTACCTTTCACACAATCATCACAAAGTGATTTAAACTCAAATTTGATGTTAGGAATAACATCTACTAGATCAAGTCTTTTGAGGGTATTAAGTGTTTTAGCATTAACATGACCAAGTTATTTATGTCAAAACGAAGGATCATTCTTTTGAACACTCATGCATAATAATGTTTGACCCAACAATGAATATAGGTTAGTCATGTAAACATATTTGACACGTTTTCCTTCAAGAATACGTTCTCTAGTCTTTCCATCAATTATTCTACATTCACTAGCAAGAAATTCAATGATGTTACCTCAATCACACAATTGTGAGATGCTTAGAAGATTGTGTTTCAAACCTTTGACAAGCAACACTTTGTCGACACATAGTGACTTTGACTTACCAACTTTTCCAATACCAATGATTTCACCTCGTTTGTTGTCACCAAAAGTCACCATGCCACCATCGTAGGCTTCTAGCGAAAGGAATTGGCTTTAATCTCCGATCATGTGACGAGAGCATCCAATGTCTAAGTACCAATCTCTCGCTAGTGCCTATAAGAAATCAAACGTTTAGTTTAGGAACCCAAACAAGCTTGGGTTCCTTCTTGACAATGACTTTCTTAACTTCTTCTTTTTTAATCCAAATTTGTTTAGCCACTTTAGTGCTTCTTTCTAAGTCAAGAACTCTCTTTTCACATTCATTAAATTCATGACCAGTTTTACCACAGTAGTTGCAAATGATGTACTCGGGAAGGCCAGCATACTTTCTTCTTCGAAAATCAGTTTTGCTTGGGTCCTAGTTTCGAGTGAAACAGTGCGTGTTATTTGTTACTGTTGCATTTGAGACCAAGTCGAGCATTCTTTGCACGGTTTTTGTATTCTTGAGGCTGTTTTAGAAGAAACTCCAAGACATTCTGACTTTCTTCCCATTTTAAATAAAACATCTTAGCCTCATCTAGCTCTTTGGTTAATGTTTCAGTTTTAGCAAAATGATTAAGATTTAGTTGACCTACTTTGTCGAAAGTGGGTTTAGCATGTCATACTTCATCACTAAGTAATAAGCCAATTTGATCAAGTTGTTTGTTATTTCTTTTACACAAAGTGAGGTTAGCTAGCAGAGAGTCACGTTCCTTAGTTAGTGGAGACATGTGATTTGTGAGAGTATCAATTTCCTTCATAGACTCAGATGCCACATTTACAGCATCTGTTGCATGGGCTTGTTCAGCCTTTTTCATAGTTTTAATTTGAACAAGAAGGTCATCATTTGATTTTTGCACTCAGTCTAAATCACTTTTAACATGACTTGACTCGTCGTTCAACATTTCAGCAATTTTGACAAGATCACCTTTTTCACTTTCACATCTTGCTAGATCAATCAAAAGTTGGTCACGTTCTTTGGTTAGTGAAGACACAGTTTTAACAAGAGACTCATCTCCTTTGTTAGACACAGATGCAACAGTGAAGTGCTCTGTTGCATGTGTTTCATCAACCTTTTTAGCTAGAAACAGATTTTTGTTTTCGGAGCTTTTTAATCTCCTTTACAAGACTTAATGATGAATTAGGTTGATCAACCTCATTTAGACATTCTTTCAAGCCAACATTTTCTTCGGCTATGTCCTCAATTTCAGTTTGCATATCCTCTAATTTATCGTTTTGGACACGACACTTATCAATGAATTGGTCTAGAAGGAGACAAACTTTGTCTTTAGTGAAAGATCGAACTTTTTTCTTGAGCTTATTTACCTCGTTATCTGAATCTGAATCTGAGTCCACAGAGTGAGCCATGAGACATTTGATATTTTCTTTCTTTGTTGACTTTGGAACATCATTGATTGGATGATAAGAGATGCACATTTTGGTGTCCAATTCTTCCTTAAGGACATCGTCCTCCTCGGAATTGGACATTCCCCAAATGGTTGTCATCACTTTGCTTTTGTACTCTCTCTTAGCGAACTCACGCTTTTCTTTGGATTTAAAGTCGTTTCACTTTGGGCATTCTTTGATTTGGTGACCTTTGCCACCACATTTGAAGCAACCAACAGTGGAATTAGACTTCCTCTTGGGAAAGCGTCGTTTGCTAGTATAGTTATTGAACCTTTGTGAGTTATGACCATTAATCATGCCAACAATGTTTTTAGTGAACATTGCAAACTCGTCATCTTCATCCTCCTCATCACTTGAGAGAGCATTGAGAGCGAGTCCTTTCCCTTTAGAGCTTTCACATGAGCGCTTCATGAGAGTTAGCTCATGAGCCATGATTGATCCCATAAGTTCATTAAGGGACAACAAAGAAAGGTCTTTAGCTTCCTCAATAGCTATAACCTTTGGTTGCCACTTTTCAGTTAGGCTACGAAGGATTTTACGGACTAAATCGTTGGATTCAAAGTTTCTACCAAGACTTTTGAGGTCATTAAAAATACTAGAGAAACGTGAAGATAAACTATTAATTGACTTATCTCTTCCCATGTTGAACATCTCATATTGTTTCATGAGTAGATTAACACGGTACTTTTTGACTTGTGACGTTCCCTCATAATCTAGGCTTATGGTGTCCTAAATTTCCTTGGCCGAGTTACATCTGGATATTCGGTTAATCTCTTGTTCACCAATGCCATATTGAAGGATGGACATGGCTTTAGAGTTTTTCTCGACTTTCCTATAATCGGCGTCGACATATTTGTCTTCACTTTTAGGGGTACTAGTGCCATCAGCATTAGTCACCGAAATAGCAAGTGGGCCTTTTTGAATGATAATCCAACATTTATAGTCCGCACTCTTGACATAGTGCTCCATGTAATGTTTCCACCAGACATAGTTTTCTCCCTTAAAGATGGGATACTTAGTGTGTTTTGAATCGTCCATAACTATAGGACCAACTCTTTGGTTTTAATCAGTATCAAGAGCACGAGGCTCTGATACCAATTGAAGAGTTAAGAACGATAAACACCTAAGAGGGGAGGGGGTGAATTAGGTGTACCTTTTAAAAATTCTCTCTTTTACTTGGTTAGAGACTAACACAAGTAAGATCTATTAAGTACTAGTTTGAGAAAATTAATGGATTGTAAATTCACAAACGGTAAAACAGGTTTATGCAACAGTATGAATGACTGTTGCACAGCACTGGCAGCGAGATTCATAAATAAAAATAGAATGATAAGAGAACGTAAAAGTAAATAACAAACAAGACGATGTTTAAAAAAATTGGTTCAGCTTCTACTCTGGAGCCTACGTCTAACTGTTATTTTATTACTTGTTTAGAAATTTACTCAATTTTATCTAACCCATACAATGAAAATAACTCGCCAATCTACTCCGGTTAAAATTGCTTAAAGCTACTCCGCTTCAAGACTTTCCCTTGCTTAAAGCTACTCCGCTTCAAGACTTTAAGTTCTATCTCATAGGTTTACAAAGTCAGAATTTCAGTGGTTCACTTAAGAACATGGAGATTACAATTAAGACCTAAACACGAGAATCATTGAATATATTTTATTATACAACAGTGAAGCGAACAGATACTTGAAGATTTGATAGCTTTGAAAAACAATCGAAGATTTTTGAAAACAGAAAACGGTTTTGCGAATGATTGAAGAACAAATCTTAAATGCTGAAAAGATTTGCAAAGTGTTTTACAATGAATGCTCTTTAAAAGTCTTGCAATAAATGATAAATGAGATGACTATTTATAAAGGTAAGAAGTGTGTAAGAGAAGGATCTTAATACTTCTTCACTCTAATATCCATAGGTTTGTAAGGTGTATTCTCATTTAAAAATATAGAAGAACAAACAGATTTGTGAGGCTCAAGGTGGCTGCGTTTTTCCAAGGCAAGTAGTGTTTCCCATAAATTATGGAAACTCACATTTTCACCAAAAATGGAAAAGGCAAAAGACCCATTTTTAGCATGAAAAAACACTTGCATTAATAAGATTGACATCTTTAGTTTTAACTTGTAAGCATATTCTTTTGTTCTTCAGATTTGAAAAATAATATTCCTTTTGAACACAATAAAGCTTTTGAAAGGGTGTGAACACTTGTGAATATTTCCGAAAATTCTCCATACGTTAGTACTAAAAACCGTGGTGCAACAGTCATAGGAACTGTTGCATGGTTTTACAATCACTTATGTTTAAAGAGTATATGTTTAACTACCTCGTTTACAACATTCATTCAGACAATGTGCTTCTTTGACTTATCTTTCATCTTGATCATCTATGGGCTTCTTTGAACAATCATTGGATGCTTCAATTTGCTAAACAATTTAACTAAGAAGCAAACAATTAAATAACAATAAAACTTGACATCATCAACCAATTGTGTTCTAACACTATTCTAACTAATATTCTGATAATGAGTGATAATAATGAAAGAGAGGGACCCATTATTAATTTAGAGCGGATTCTTTATCCCATTTCATGTCCCATCTTGTGTCTCATTATTTCTCCTAATGACACATTAACACTTTAAGATATAATATTGCCATTTTAATTATTTCAAGTGTGATTTGTCAAGATTTTAAGGGGATGAGACACAAGATGGGTCATAAAAGTGGGACATGTGATCTCTACTCCCAAAGGAGTTAATTGGCTAAAATATATATTTTCTATTCTGGCTAATATTCTTACTAATTAATGAAAGTGGACCCACTGTTAATTCGTTCCATTAATTTACTAACACTAATTGGCAAGCATATACCGTATATACATATATATACTCAAATGATTTACACAATATTCATCATCTCTACCGAAATTATCTCACAAATTTCTTACCCTCTTAATAATATAACTCCAAATTGTTATAGTTTAATAATTTATAAAATATTTATATAAATAATTAGAAACCAAATCTAAAAAGTATCATGCTGTAGCATGGGAGCTACACTAGTATTTCATTAAATGAACTTGTGAGAAGTACTTATAGTCACCTTTGTTCTTTTGTCCTCGTGGCATGGATGACATCATTGTGATCACCGTGTGACCGGTTGTAACACCCCCACTTACCAAGGAGCCTTAACAAGACCTTCCCTAACAAATAAGAGCGTTACCATCTCGGTTGCCCGAGGTAAGTATATCAAGTAGACCATAAAAGAAAATTTATTAATTGTATTCTTACTGTTTATACAAAACATAACCCAAAAGAAATACAACTCCGAAATAACAACTACAGAATAAGGTGACAGCGGCAGCTAGCTACAACAACGTGATGACTCGATCCCATCGATATCCCGCAAGCAACATCAACATCCATTATCTGCTAAACCAACTGCTCACCATCCCCGAATGGATCACCACAGTTTTGAAAACAACAAACGGGGCCAGTCAACCAAGATAAGAGAACACATATACACAAATCAATACACAATCCAATCCAAGCTGTAGTAACCATCCTCCAAACTCCATTAGTAACCAGTAACCGACTACACATCGAAGTGTATAGCCCTGCCAGGTTACCCATCGCAACAGATAACCTATACCGCCAGTGGAGGACCGCAGCCTTGCCCACCAAATTTCTGCTCATCGCTACGAGCGAATTCAGATCATTAATGTGCACATCTCCCATGTGACGGGAGCCACAAGAGGTGAACATGAGGTTGGAACCATCTCCCGAAAATGGTCCCAAAACAACAGTATCAATCAACAATGTAATCTCAATCAATCTCAATCCAATGAAACATGTTATACAATCAACCGCAATCAATCTTAAATCAATTATACAATCAATTGAGTAGAAAACCCTACCTTTTCGCAATTCCATGGGACGCATCAATCGCACCATGTCAAGCAAAACTCTACATCTTATCCTACAAACAACAACTGTACCCTATGACTAAACTATTCAAGATCTATTGCAGATAAACAATTATTCACAAACTTACCTTGAAGAACAAAACAATGCCGATGGCGGTGATAACCCGACTCGATGACCTCATGCATAGACCGTCTCCCTTCCCAGCTTAAGGTTCAAGGCTACCCAAGATGTGAAGAGTGAGATGAGATAATTGGGAGAGAGAGAGAGAGAGAGAGAGAGAGAGAGAGAGAGAGAGAGAGAGAGAGAGAGAGAGAGAGAGAGTAGGTTTTAGAAATGATAAAATGAAACGTCAAAATGAATTATGTTTTAGTCACCGCATTTTATAATAACGCGTTGTCAGATGAGGTACTCGGTCGAGTATAGACATACTCGGCCGAGTACGCCGCACTCGGTCAAGTACCCCAGATATTCGGCCGAGTGACCTCTACTAGGTCGAGTATCACGCTACGATGACAATGTAGTCTCCCTTACTAAGGGCCTCCCATGGTCCATTGGTCAGTCAACGGGTCTCTAAACAGGACGGGTATTACACCGTTGGTCTTGTTGAAGTCAATTGACTAATAGAAGCGATTGCTCGTGTTATGACTAGATGATAGATGCCAAAGTACCTAGACCTTGTGTTAAGTAGGTGGCTCATATGATGATTTTGATCCATAGCTAGATGGCCCTTAGATTACTTTTTGTAGTAAGCATGGTCCTTTCATCATTTGTTTTAGGTGGCAGCTTGGCAGATATAATAAATGATCAATATCAACATCGACAGATGGATTCGTACTCCATTAGTAACATTACAAAACCAACCGAACAACCATGAATATATAAATCTATTAGTTATATACGTGCCTAGTTGATTTGGTCAGAAGTTAAGATGATATCTGTAACAGCCGCATATTTTGGGACCCACAAAGGAACCTTGGGATGCGTGAGAGGACCATCAGGTCTGATAAGCCTACTCGGGAGTGAAGTATAAATATACAGTGGGCCGAGTGTAACCTATACTAGACTTAGTGAAGTTGTTATAATGTCCGCCTATGGAAGGGTCGTCTTAAAACTGTCATAACTTCAGATCTAGAAATGGTATCAGTGTGATTCCAATTGGATGTTCTCTTATGATTCCAACGGTATGTCACACGCCCAAAATGAACAAGAAACGAGTGAGATATTACTATTTTACAAAAACTGGTCATTGTTGAGAACTGCGTTGCACTCGATCTAGTGAAGGTCACTCGATCGAGTGGACTCGTCACTCGATCGAGTGGACCCGTCACTCGATTGAGTGGCGCTGAATCAGAACACGGAATAAGGAAATCTTATCCCCTTATCCTCATTCACTTTATCTTATTTCTTCTCACTCCAAATCCTCTCCATTTTCTCTCGAATCCCCATAAACACCTTCTTCCATGGGTCTAAGCTTGCTTTAAGGGAATATCTCACCTTGTTCTTCATCATCTACACTTTGTAAGTTGAATCCTACTCCTCTTTGTTTAAATTTTAACCCTGTTTTTTGGGGGTTTCCACTTGGGTTAATTAGTTAGGAGTTAATATGAATAATAAGAGTAATTAATGGGTAATAATAAGGGGTTTGTGTTGTATTATGGTGTAGGATGATTTGTGATAGTTATTATGTGATTTATGTAGGATGAGACGATTTTATGAGATGGATACTTGGTGATTTCGACTAGCTTATGGATTATGCAAAAAGGTAGGTTAATCCTACTCGGTTTCAATATGTTTGGATGGTCATACATGTCATTATTGTGTAGTCATTGCATTATACCATGGTTGTTGAGGATTCGGGTGAGTCTCATGTGTATTGGTGTTGCATTATGACATGATGTTGGATTGTATCGACTCGGGTAGTTGGGATATTAAGGAATTGATGTTTATGACATGATGTTGGATTGTGTTGCATAATGAGCCGGAATTAGTATAATATGTAGTGTCTTGCATTTATTGTGCTTGTCATGTATATTGAAGGATATGTCGGCTTGTGATTGATTGGTTATTGTTGAGGAGACGGAATGTGGTTGGGAGACCATCTTCCGCTTGGATCGCCTCTTGGAGCTTCCCACTCCAAGAGGGATGTGCACATTAATGATTTCAGTACGGAGGGACTCGTGTGGTTGAGGCACGATGTCTGGCGGGGAATCCGGTAGGCTTCCGGACCCGGTACGTCTGGGCGTGTCCCGGTACCGGCGTGATGATGGTATAATCGTGTCTCATTCATATTATTGACATATTGCATATTTACCTATTATGTTTTATCGCATGTTTAATTATTGAAACTGACGTGTTGCGTGTCTGTGTAATTGTCACCTGTCAGATCCCTAATAGTTTGGAGTATCTATGTTAAATAATCCTTTTTTTTTTTGGTCAAAAATTCATCCACTTTAGAGCATTTGGCCGGTTGGTTTAGGTGAATAATTGAATAAAAGTTGTTCAATTGTTCATCTTCATCTTTATCATAAAACCATATCAAATCACTCAATAAAATTCACACAAAATAATACACCATTTATTACTATAGTAGTAATATTTGTAATATTATTTAAGGGCTAGCTTCTAGTAGTTATCTAGTTCATAATACTAGAGGTGTTTGGGGTGAAGTCTTGGGTGCAATTGGTAGGAGGCACTCTATTTTGGGTGCTAGGAGATCATCCATCTCATGCATGGAGCAATGGTCATAAACGGTGATGATCACCATCATCTTGCCATATTCAAGAAAAGAAAAGGATGTTTTCTTATTCTTTTGCTTATTTATTTTGCATGCATGTACTAGATCCTTGATCAACTTAATTAATGTTATTTAGTTTCTAATTAGAGGAGTCTAACTAGGGGTCTAGAACTAATATTCTATGCATATACCATCACATGTCGGAGGATATACACAGCCCCCGCTAACCACAATTATCACATGCCCGACCTCATCCAACGTGTGAAAACCGATCTAGTGTTGCGAAACATGCATGAGATGACTTATAGTTAAGGTGTGCGGCCCGCACATCATCCTAGCTATTGGTCCGGGGAGGGGATTACATCCGGTGTCTTTAGGGCCTATGGTATCCAACCATCGGACTGGGGGTACTAGGACTCTCTTCGAGGAGGGACGCTTGCTTGACCCGTGGGCGAAAACCCATTATGCCACCGGGAACTTCTTTGGTGATGCCTATCAAGGTGGTGGGAGCGGGGAAGACACATCCGGACCGGAAGCGGGAGCTATGGAGCATGAGGGTGGTGGTTACAATGAGGTGATCATACAGGATGATGATGAAGAATAGGAAGAAGAGGAAAGGAGTGAGGGGCATGTCACTCGAACAATGAAGGAGCCCTAGTGCGGTGGGTGAAGAGACTTGATAAGAGGATGATGATGAAGAATAGGAAGAAGAGTCGCTAGAGAACAATGAAGCAGCCCCAGTGCGGTGGGCGAAGAGACTTTATAAGAGGAGAAAGTCCTCTCATTATGTTTGTTGTTCTGAGTCAGAATTAGCTTGACATTTGTCTCGATTGAGACTTGAACAACTTATTTTATTTTTATGATGTGTAATCTCGGCCATAAGGCCAAATTTGGTTTACATTTGATACATATAATGGTGTGGTAGTAACCAATGAAACTTATTTGCATTTGTATGATGAAATAGGTCGCTTGTATCGGTCTAAGGGGTAACGAATATCTCCTTCCGGTCTCAATTTACCCTAAAACACTATTAGCTTAGCTTCCGCCCTCACTAAAGCATCCTAATGTTCACTGCAGGTCTTACCCATTCCAACCTTCCGGTCTAGGTCAAGGCTTACCAATTCAATTAGCTAAATGCGTCGACTCAAGTAGCTAATTACAGTTAATTGCAATGATTAACAACAAAGACATGATTTTAGCAACAGATCTACAAACCTAATTAGCAACTAACATCAAGTCATTGAATCCCCTAAATCCTTGCAGGAGAATTAGCTAAACATAATAATGAATAAAGCAAAAGAGAAAGATGAAGCAAGAACAAACATAATGAAAGATACAAACTAAAGAGAGGAAAGATTAAATAGAGAAAGCAAAAGAAAGATTACAATGTAGCAAATCCGGAAAAGAGAAGCAAAGAAAAGTTCCCAGCAGTAATTAAGTGTAAAGCAGTTATTAAGAGTATATGAGATGTCTTTAACCTAATCCCCGACTTCCTTTATATAGGGAAGTGATTATTAACATAAAATAAACCTAACACGGGATAAAAATCCCGAGTATATAAGCTAGTCACTCGATCGAGCAACTTTATATTACTCGATCGAACAAATTCAAGCTAAAACCTCTCGATCGAGGACTTTAGGTACTCGATCGAACACTATCAAAAATAAGCCATTCGATCGAGTAGAAAAAGGACTCGATCGAACAAGATAGTACTCGATCGAGTACTTTCCAGCGCACAATTCCTGCTTCGCGCACTGAACTTCAAACGGCCGCCATTTATTTGTTACTTGGGCAAACAGAGCGTTTCCGGTGGCGTTGGAAAGATACAAGGACAAACTTTCATCTCCAATTGTAATCACCTGAAATTCAGTTCTAGAACTCGAGATATGGCTCTTCAAATTAGACACTAGTAATTTGAAGTTCTTCCTTTGCTCGTCTAGCTATCTTACTTCTTTGCGCATCACAATTAGTAGTCTCCAAGCTCCGACTCAACTCATCTCCTAAATGCATGCATAGGGACATGTATTAAGCTTGATTATGCTCCTTTCTGATTCATACCTGAAAATAATACAAGACAAACCAAAGTAGACAATTCGGGGGACATTTGTAGCTAAACACTACATAAAATGCATAGAGATGCGTGCAAATATGATACAAGAAGCCTATATAAAATGCACGCATCAAACTTCTCCAAACCAAGCCTTTGCTTGTCCCCAACCAAACTAAATGTAGAACTAATGGAACAGAAAAGAAAACTCAGAGCTAGCTACATATTGTCCACTTAAACCGATTTAATGCAAGCAAACTAATACTTATAACAAAAAATGTCAAATACAAACGAGTTGTAAAATGTTTATAATAAAGCTGAACCGTCGACCTTGCAATACCTTTAATGATGGACTCTCACAGGTCACTCTTCTCTCATAAAGCAAAGGGTAAGCATATGAATTGTAAGAGAGAAAGAAAAATAGTCGCTCACCTAAACTACGACCCACATAAACATGCATGCAACTAATATGATAGACAATTCTAACTACCGTACATACATTCCAACCAATCAAGGTCCCATCACAGCCGAGGGCTTACAAAAATATGGTAAAGTGAGGTAATGGGTAAGAAAAGGCAAAACATTTATGGGATATGTGAGGTAATAGTCAAGCTAGCTACCTAACGGAACCATACTAAACAATATCCGATTCTTAGTCATCTCAAAAATTTAAGCATAATGTCCTTAAATTGGCACAACAACTCATTAACCAACAACATACTCCTCATAAGATAGTAACAAAGTATAGGAGAAACTGTTTTAAACTTTTCATTCTTCTTTTTCACGGTTTTCTAATTTTTTCTTTTTTTTTCTTCACATTTTTTTTCTTCATCATCCTCCTTTTTCTTCATAAATTACCAACTCTAAATCAATAAAATACAAATCAAACTCGGCACAATAAATAGAATACCGCAAAGATAATCTAAACTAGCTTGACAAGGCAGGCTAAATTTGGATGTAGTTAAGGGTCAAAAGGCAAATTTGGCTTAAGTGGAGTTTATGGGTAAAAATGGAAGAAAAGGAAATGTAAGCACCTCCCTGCATGTGACACCAACCAGTAACCCGAATGTATGTAGGCAAAAAGCAATTGAATTTCATATACGTGCAAATCAATGAACATGTTATGCAAGGAGTAACTACTCACAATCCTACATGAAACCGGTCATAAATGACACCAGTTTTTAAGGCTCTATATCTTAGAAATTATAAGTAGGTTGCCAAAATTTCAGGTCAAGTCTATTTGTTCAGCTAAATTTCAATATTAACTCGTAGATATGCAGAAGACAAAGCTAAAGATAATTAGTTTATACAAGGATTAAGCAAAATGACAAATTATAGAGAAATTTCATCATTGAAATCCACCGTTCCGACTCAACCTAAATGCAAAAAAATAAACGTGAAATTTTCGAGTTTTTCATAATTTTCTAATTTTTATGAGATTTGAGTTTTTATAAAAATAAACAACAATGCATACAGAAATTAAACGTGATAACAGAAATGCAATAGAAACAACATGCAAACACAAATATGGATGCATAACCTCCCAAAACCAAACCGTACAATGCCCTCATTGTACCCAAAAATAGGGAAAGGAAGTGCAGACTAGAAAGAAGGGAGCGAAGCTGCGGAAAACTTACAAGATAATGCGAACTAGGGACCTCCCCAAACCAGCCAGCAACATGGGAGGTCGCTAAATAGCCCCAGAACAGCGTCACAGGAAGCGAATCAAAGCAAGCTAACTCGATCGAGAGAGTGGATTACTCGATCGAGTGAAACGGGTTGTGGAAGTGCTCGATTGAGAAAAGGGAAATGCTCGATCGAAATGGTCGTGTCTGTGGATGCTCGATCGAAGATGGAAAGCATTCGATCAAGGGAGTAAGTCACTCGATCGGGTAGAAGATTGCTCGATCGAGAACTCCTTACTGCGCAACTCTTAGGCGTCAAGGAAATACTTGCAAAGACGCAAATAACAACTACAAATACGACCAAAAACCAAGCCTAGATCGTTCAGAGTCTATGGTTGCAAAAACCATTTATTACACACACAAAACTGAAATGTAAAACAGCTAAAAATTTAAACTCCAGGTTGCCTCCCGGACAGCGCTAATTTCAGACAGGTCCCAGCTCGACCTTCTTTTCTTCATCCAGCTGCTCCAGTTGGTCACAATCAAAGCAACTCAAAGCTCTTAGCATAAGATCATAAGTCTGCGCATGTGCTACACAAAACTGTAAGTAGCACCATAATATAATAATAATAATATAGGAAATTAAAATGTGCATCCATTTAAGCCTATCGAATTTGTTATGACAGCTCCCAAATTTATCCACAAAATAATTCTGCCCTCCAGCTACGGGCGGAATATAAAAGCTCAAATTAACCGCGAGTGGAAAATAAGAGAGCTCATGAGCATTTGACTCGAAAATAACGCGAGTATAATCCAGATGTACTGACGCGTTTGTATTGTGAGGCGGATGAATCTGGTCTACTAAAGGAGAAGGTGGGTATTCATCCCAAATGCAAGGGACATTAAAGTCAATTGGGTCAATTGGGTCCTCAATAATAGGTTCCTCCATAATATCGTCATAACTATCCCATTTAACCTCAAGACTGTCAAAGCTTTTCTCCTCACTCTCCTTATAGGTAGACTCGTCAGTAGGGAAGTTCTCAAAGAAACCTTGCCAGTCATCCTCACTATCTGTGCAAGAATCATAGAGGGGTTCTAAATTATCCTTATAAAAGGGATTATCAACCACGCTAATGGTCTCCTCTATTTCTCCGTCAGTATTTCCTAAAACGGTTTCCAAGGTCTCACTCACCCCCTCATCTGAGTCAACATGAAGAGAGAAATTGAGTTTAAGAGTTTCAATAGCAAACCATTCAAAAAATTCTAATACTTCTTTTACGGGGATTCCTTCGAAATCCCACTTACCATTAGCCTCGAGGTATGCTCGCGTAGGAGCATTAATTCCCCGGATGATAGACTGGCATATTTGGAGTCCCGAAAGCATTTCTCATCTTGGTTCGAGCCACTCCTCCCACCTGTCTATATAAGAACCAAAACTTTCTTTCTCTCTCTGCGGAAAGTCAAGAACGAGAGACATGAGAATGGTCTCAAGGAACCGAGGTTCTTTGAGATAAGAAATAGACTAAATAAAAATAGATAAACTATGCTGCCTCCCCGACAACGGTGCCAAAATTTGATACCGTCGTTTTAGTACCAAAAATAAATACCTAAGTACTACTAATATAAGCTAGCGGTAAGTAGGGTTGATCTCCACAGGGAGGCAAAAATGAGATTTATCTGTTTTAAATTAGTCTAAGAGTAACGGGGGTTTGAGTATGATTTCTAAACTAAGAGAGGTGGCAAGAGAAACTGAGCGATAAAAATAAAGGGATTAACAATAAAGAAAGAGAACTAGGATTGTCGGGTCACTAATGAATGTCAGATAATTACAGCTAAGGTCACAAATCGGTCGCTTGTATCGGTCTAAGGGGTAACGAATATCTCCTTCCGGTCTCAATTTACCCTAAAACACTATTAGCTTAGCTTCCGCCCTCACTAAAGCATCCTAATGTTCACTGCAGGTCTTACCCATTCCAACCTTCCGATCTAGGTCAAGCTTACCAATTCAATTAGCTAAATGCGTCGACTCAAGCAGCTAATTACAGTTAATTGCAGTGATTAACAACAAAGACATGATTTTAGCAACAGATCTGCAAACCTAATTAGCAACTAACATCAAGTCATTGAATCCCCTAAATCCTAGCAGGAGAATTAGCTAAACATAATAATGAATAAGCAAAAGAGAAAGATGAATCAAGAACAAACATAATGAAAGATACAAACTAAAGAGAGGAAAGATTAAATAGAGAAAGCAAAAGAAAGATTACAAAGTAGCGAATCCGGAAAAGAGAAGCAAACCAAAGTTCCCAGCAGTAATTAAAAGTAAAGCAGTGATTAAGAGTATATGAGATGTCTTTAACCTAATCCCCGACTTCCTTTATATAGGGAAGTGATTATTAACATAAAATAAACCTAACACGGGATAAAACTCCCGAGTATATAAGCTAGTCACTCGATCGAGCAACTTTATATCACTCGATCGAACAAATGCAAGCTAAAACCTCTTAATCGAGGACTTTAGGTACTCGATCAAACACTATCAAAAATAAGCCATTCGACCGAGTAGAAAAAGGACTCGATCGAGTACTTTCCAGCGCATAATTCCTACTTCGCACACTGAACTTCAAACGGCCGCCATTTCTTCGTTACTTGGGCAAACATAGTGTTTCCGGTGGCGTTGGAAAGATAAGTGGACAAGATTTCATCTCCTGTGAGAATCACATGAAAATTAGTTGTAGAAATAGAGATATGTCTCTTCAAATTAGACACTAGTAATTTAAAGTTCTTCCTTTGCTCGCCTAGCTATCTTACTTCTTTGCGCATCACAATTAGTAGTCTCCAAGCTCCGACTCAACTCATCTCCTAAATTCATGCATAGGGACATGTATTAAGCTGGATTATGCTCCTTTCCGGTTTATACCTGCAAATAATATAAGACAAACCAAAGTAGACAATTTGGGGGACATTTGTAGCTAAACACTACACAAAATGCATATAGATGCGTGCAAATATGATACAAAAAGGCTATATAAAATGCACGCATCAGGTATGGTATGAGAATAGTAACACTGGTCGGGATTGCTTACGGGATTCGAATACAAACGTTGAGTTTGACCTTGTACCTTGACTTTATGGAAACCATAAGGAGAGGAATATATAGATGGTATTATCGCCACATAAGGATAATCATGAGACATGTTTAGTATATAGAAAGTGTGTTTAACTCGGAAACTTACTATTTATGGATCCTATTAGGCGGGATGAGAGTATCCGCAACATTAAGCGATGAACTTCGGGACGAAGTTCTCTTTTAGGGGGAGTGAGTGTAATGATTAAGATTCAAAGAGAAATAAGCTTGATAAGTCTATGAGTATAAGAGAGTGTACACGGTAAGAACTTAAAAGAGTGAGTCCAAATGAGAGAGATGAGAATGATAGTGGCATGACAGGAGTGTGTGTGTTTGGGGGAAAAGAGAAATACTTGAGAGTCGGTAACGAGGCGGGAAGAGACTTGAGAGAGTGTTGGAAAGGAGAGAGTGTTGGCGAACTTCGGGGACGAAGTTCATTTTAAGGGGGGAAGATTGTAATACCTAAATATTGTGGGACTCGTACAAGAACCTCGATATGCGTGAGAGGAATATCATACTTGATGAGAGACTACTCGGGAGTAAAGAATAGATCTACACTAGACCAAGTAAGACCTAGACTAGACCTAGTGAACCTGCAGTAGACCGAGTAGAGCTTCTAGTGGACCGAGTAGGTCCCACTGGGCCGAGTACGACGAGTACTCGACCGATCCTAAACACCTTCTAATGATATTAAAGCTTGGTTTAGCCTTCCTTATTCCTTCCTTTCACTTTGATGAGATATTTTCATGAGAAGGAATCGGGTTGGATTCGTGTAGCTTATAAAAATTGCAAAACGTTAGGTTAATCCTACTCGATTTTGATAATGTGTATACTTATTTGAGTGTCTTTTACATCATTGGCATAATATGAGTTGTATTGCATCACATGGTGGTATTTGAGGAACTTGGTGAGTCTCATATGTTGTCGGAAATGAATTATAACATGATATTGAGTTATGACGACTCTATGAGTCGGGATAATGGAGGATTTGATGTTCATAGCATATTTGGGAAGTGTATTAGATAATGAGTCATGTTTTGATATATTGAGTTGCATATTATATTGTGGTGTATTTGTGTATGTCGGATTTGGTAGTGATACTTGGTTGTTGAGGAGATGTAAGAAGGTTGGTAGATCGTCTTACGCTTGGGTGGCTTCTTAGAGCTTCCCACTCCAAGAGGGATGTGCACATTAATAACGAGTTGTAGGGGACGTGTGTGATTGAGGCACGACGTCTGGCAGGGGATTCGGTTAGCGCCCGGACCCGGTACCACGGGTGTGTCCCGAGTACCATATTACGGGTTGAGGTCTGGCTGTTTGGTGGGCGGTGCTGCGGTTCCGTCACTGGGGTGTAGGTATGTCTGGGTGTGACCCGATACCGTTATGATGATCGTATAATAGAGTCTTGTTCATATCATTTGGCATGTTGCATATTTACATATCGTATTGTATTTTATGTCTTATTATCGAAACTAACGTGTTTGGGTTGTGTGTATATTGTCACCTTTTTTCGGCGTGGCATGTGTTGATCCATATGATTTCTGTTTATATGGGGAGCAGTTGTTCACATGATGTATTTGGTAGCGCGGGATTACGGGTCGAGACACGGAGTTAGTGTCGAGTCGTTTAGTAGCTTTATAGTTGGCATAGAAGTTGGTGCTCACGTATAAAGATCATTTGTAATATTCATTTGTTCATATGTAATTCATTAAACTTGTCATTTGCATATAATGTTTCTTAATTGTAATTCCGATTTCACTGCCTCGGGAAACTGAGATGGTAACATCCTCTCATTACCTTGGTCGGGTAAGAAGGGGGTGTTACAATAGCACCTACCACATCTTGTTTATATTGCTTCTTCCACTTGATTGGTTAATTGAGTGGACTAAATTGGCTTTTGTTGAGAGTGTTGGGCCTGTAAATTTGGGTCCAAACACACTCGCGCTCGGCGGCATGGGTTGAGCTTAGGTTCGGGTGAGCACCTGCGGTGCGGGCCTTGGCCCACTTTTACCATTTTTGGACATGTGTGTGTTGTGGACTACCCACATTCAGTGTAAAACTTTGTGTTTGTAATCTATAATAGTCAGTCAATTATGACTCTTAATGGCTGCGATTAGGAAGGCTAATTTGCTCCACTAATCACGTCTTAGACTGTGATTTTGTGGAGCCATTTTGGCGCCCATTACTGTTCTATTTTGCTATAAATAGAGCAACTCTCCACTTCAGAAAACACAACACACATTCACTCTCCTCTCTCTTAATGTTTTCTCTCTTCTAAAAGCGTTTATGGGTACTATTTTTATAGTTGTTCCAAAGCTTCCAGCCTCGAGTGGGCGAGTCTGGGTGCTGTAGTGTCAAACCTTGGGGAACTACCGACACTTGATGATCACCACCACGATCGAGCCGAAATAGTTTTCACGACAGAGGCCTTTTTTACCTTCACGTTGCAAATCGGTTATTTCGTTCTCTTCTTCTTTTCATTGTTAGTGCACATTCTGAAATAACAATTTGAAAACTATTTGCTTCATTGTTGTAACAATGTCGTCGTCATCTGTACTTTCTAAAACTCTTCCTGATTTGATTAAAATTGAGCGTCTTGAAGGTAACAACTACAAACGTTGGTCACAAAAATTGCTTATGTTCTTTGAAAAACTAAAAATTGATTATGTGTTGTTTAGTGACCCTCCACCTTTTGTTACCGAGTCTGCTACTGCAACTGTAGAGGAAACCCCTCCTGGTATTTTTGTTGTTAAGTCAAATGAAGAGACTATTAATAAATTTGATAAGGATAATAAATTTGCTAGATGCCAACTACTAAACAACATGACCGATACCCTGTTTGATTTATTTATGATTCATAAGTGTGAGCGTACTTTTTAGGGGTCGTTAGAAAAGAAATATGGGGCTAATGACGCAAGGAAAAAGAAGTATATTGTGGGTAAATGGCTAGAGTTTCAGATGGATGATGGGAAACCAATTCAATTATGGAACAAGCATGTCTATGAAAACCTTTGTGCTGATATGGGGAATGAAATTAGATGATGTTTTCCGTACAAGTTTACTAATAGAGCGTTCCACCCCCAAACTTGTCAATCAACTCGTCAATGCTACTGTAAGGTTAATCTGGTTGAGTCTGGTGGTCCATCTAATGCTAAAAAGTTCAAGGGTAAGGGTAAGGCCAAGGGTGGTCAGGCTAAGAGCCAGGGTCATGCTAAGAAGAATGGTCCAAAAAATTTACTAAACCGGTTGCTAAGATAAAGAAACTAGCGGTTCCCTATTGTATCTATGTTTGTAGGAAAGCGGGCCATGAAGCCTACCAATGCACCTAAAAGAAAATTAATAACGCCATGTTGTTGTCAAGTGATGATATCATTGTTGTTGTGGTTGTCGAGGCTAACTTGGTGAGTAATGTTGCTTAATATGGTGCTTTTAGACACCTCCGTACTAATAAGGGGTTATTGGCTGAGTTTGAAGAAGTAGCGGATGGGGGAATGCGTCTACTTGGATAATTCTTCATATGCTATGATCACAAGCAAAGATAAGATCTTTCTCAAACTCACCTCGGGGAAAAGACTTGCTCTCACCAATGTTTTATATGTACCCTCATTTCGTCAAAACCTCATCTCTGGTGCCTTATCGAACAAAGCTGGTTTGAAACTTATTTTTGAGTCTGACAAGTTTGTAATGTTGCGTAATTGGGAACTTGTGGGCAAGGGTTATTTGTCTGGGGGTTTATTTATTTTTAGCACTGATTCGATTTCTAATAATATTGCATGTACTTCTGCTTATATCGCTGAGTCTATTAATATTTGGCATGGTAAATTTGGTCGAATGTTGATTATATTAAAAACTTAGAACGATGAGCTTAATTTCAAGTTTGATGAGTCAAGAATTCTCTAAATGTGCTAGTTGGGTTGAGGCTAAATTCACAAAGAAACCTAATAAACTTATTAACACTAGGAATACGAGTCTTCTTGAACTGATTCACACCAACCTAGCCGACTTCAAAAATATTGCGAGTATAGGCGGTAAAAATTATGATGTGACTTTTATAGAAGACTGTTCGAGATCCACCAGAGTATATTTGCTTAGGACTAAAGATGAAGTAGAACAATCGTTTATAAATTTTAAAAACAAAGTCGAAAATCAACTGGACATAAAAATCAAAAGGGTAATGTCTGACAACGGAGGCGAGTATAAGTCTAACTATTTAATCGATTTTTGTGCGAAAAACGCATTAATACATGAGATTAGTCCACCTTACTCACCTCAGTCTAATGGAATAGCTGAACGGAAAAATAGAACATTAAAAGAAATGATGGATGCTATGCGTTTAAGTTCTGGCCTATTTGACGATGTGTGGGGGGAAGCGGTACTTTCAGTGTAACACCCGCAATTTTTTCAGTCACATTTAATTTACTTTAAATGATGTGATTTAATTTTAATTCGTAATTAATCGATTTTTGTTTAAATCGTTGTTTAATTCCATTTTAAAACGACTTTCAGTCTGACTACTTTTTGTACCGATTTTTTTATTTAAATGACATTCTTATAAGCAAAATAAAAAATCAATTTTGGCTCCAATTGTTATTTGGACCGTGTATTTTATATCTAGACAATTTGTTTAAAAACTTGTTTTATATCTTTTATTTTAAGTCTTTGATAAATTATTCTGATTCGACTTCTAATTATTTTATAATAAAAATTAGAAGGTATTTTCTTTGACTTATTCCCTCACGTGGCTGGTTTTTCTAGAGTTTTTCAAAGAGATTTTATTGCTTATATTTATTCATTCCCTCTTAAACGCTCTCCTTTATGACTACATTCATTAGGTCATTTATCACTCACAAAATAAGAAAAACAACCTAGCCTTTTCCTTTGAGTATGCCGTGATATTCATCAAGCAACACCTCATTCAATCTTCATCAGTTATTGCTCTAATTCTTCCTCTAATCATCCTAATTCTAAGGGTGATTCAATTACTCTTATCGATCTAGAGTTAGATTTTATTTTATATTATCATATGGTTTATTCATATGATCGATTTTTTTTGTAGGGTTCAAGAGAATCCATTTGAAGGTTAGTATTTTGTTGATTCGAATCTTGACAATTAAGGTAACTACAACGTTACTCGGTATTGCATTGATTAATTGTTGTAGATGTATGTATTATTGCATTTTTGTGGTTTCATAAAGATTTAATATGATTTTTGAACCATATGATTTCTGATCCCTTGATGTTTATAAATTATTTTGACTATGTATAAATTTTATTTTGTCAATAGGAGTTTATTTGGTTAATTTGCAAGTTTTATGATTAAACCAATTAATATGATATAAGGATGGTATAAATTCGTTTTTATGATTTCCAGGAGGTGTAAATTATTTTATGGGTTAAAAGATAGATTTTAAGATACTATGAATTTTCGTGGTAATTGTTTTGGAGTTTTAGTATTTATTTCGTAATTTAAAGTATTGATGCAGTTTCGGCGATTATAGCAATTCTGTTCGGTTTTAATTATGTTAAAAATACTAAATCAAATTATTAATTCATGAAATTTTAATATGTGGCAGATACATGGAGTATTAGGTTGTGTATAAAATTTTATGCCTTGAATCCTTATTTCCGATTTATGGTGTATTTTACAAGTTTGATGAAAACCGTTGTTAAAACTATCAAATATGTTCGTCTGTTTGTAAAACTCATATCACCTGTTTTATTTCGAATCTGAAAACGTGTAAAGAATAGAGTCCTTTTATTTTCAAGTGTAGAGTCTGCATAAAAAATTTCATAAGATTTAGACTTACGGTTTGGTCAGAATAAATTACTTGTGAACAACTCGCCTGTAAAACGCGTTTATGACTTTTCTCAAAGATTCATTTTTAAAATATTGTTTCCTTTTGAAACAGTGGCTAATATTTTTATAACAGAAACTTTAGGATATCTAGTTATGTTTAAAATTTGGCCTTGCCGAATATTTCCTCCTAATAATGGATTTATAAATTAAAACATTCTGGGTGTTGTTTTCTGACAATTTCTAAAAATGAATTTTTAAACCCCTGATACTTTGGTAATTTAAATTTGATCAACAAATGAAAGTTGTAGTTAAAAGCTACAGGAAATCATGAAAATTGGCCTTGCGTCATTTTGATTTTTCTGTAATTAATTATGAATTTTAAAATACTATTGTTCAGTTTTATAAACTAATATAGAACTCCGTCTCATTAAAGCCTAAGTAATAAGTCTTTACTAAAGTACCTTAAGTCAAAGGATTGTCTTTAAAGTTTAATTTCAGTAACTTAATTTATTTAAAGTCCTTAAATAAATTTTATACTTTTGGATTTAAGTTTAAGTTTTCTATTTTGAAGAAATAAAAGTGTAGTTCACTTACGAACTTTTGAAGTAATATATTTCAAATAAGATACAATCTTTGGGATATTTTTAAGTTTGGAAAATTAAAGTAAGGGCAATGAATAATGAATTAAGGCATACGAGTTCTTATACAGCTATATGATTGGGTATTTTGCGGGCGGTACAGATTGTTGTAGAGTCATGTACATGTACTTAGACTAGGACTTCGCACTGTATGGTAAGACGTGTCCTATTATAGCTTGTTGTCTAGTGAGCGAACCTGGAGTTGGTCACCTTTGCGTGACACTGGGTTCCCGAAACTAGTGTAAGATGTTGCGGTGTCAAGGAGTACAGCTAAAGTGAATATCTAGCCTGAACTATATTATTTCCATTCTGTCATTTGAGGAATTTTGCTTTTAAGCATGAAACACGTTTATCTTAAGCGTGAGTTTGGTAATTTATTTTCGTTACATATGTTTTGATATTTTAATCTAATTTTGATATATTATCTGCTTCTATAATAATTATATCATGTGTTATGGCTGGGAAAACGTCGAGTTACTCCCCACTGATTGTGGAAGTTATGTTTATAACATGACAGGTTTTAGCTTTGCCAGAGATTTCTGTGTGAGCTAGCGAGTAGTTTGCAGATCCTACTCTGTTTTTCTGCTTTCATTTATGGTTTTAGTTTGAACACTTTGAGGAATTTTATTTTCGCCCTTTTTATAAAAGTGGCAATTGTTTAGACTTGACCATTTGTTTTTATTTTATCCTTGTATACATTCTCAATTTATAACAGTTAGAATTTTTATCTTTGTGTATTTAATCCCATTCGACAGTGTTTCCGCCACTGTTTTGCACTAGATTTTATAGGGGATTACAGTTGGTATCAGATCATCACTGCTCCCGACGCTCACACTTGATCTTTAGGAAAATGCCTAATAAATGACTTGACATATTAAAATAAGATATAGAGAGTTGGGTAGAAACCAATAAAGACTTGGATGTTAGTCTATGTGTTCTTGCAACTCAATGACTAGCATTGATTATGTGTTTCGCGCACACCTTGAAGATGAGTGGACATGGACATTGTGCTTTTCCAAACCAGAATGAGGTCAATGGGGGAAAGCTTGAACTCAACACCTAGATGGATAGAGTAGACAACATGGCGCTACAGGGAAGAAGAAAGGGTGGTTATCAATCAAAAGTCAAACTTACTCAAGCTGCCGATCAGATGGCGAAGAGCAAACTCACTTTCCCAGGAAGAGCTATGGATCTAGAGGTGATGACATTGTAGCTCAGGCAGATGGAAAAGCAGTCGAAAGGTGTCGTGCTGTTTGTTACCTAGTGGTTGTGGCTGATCACCGGAGAAGAGTAGTGGACACTACTGCTGTTCTCACACGTAAATGTAGATGCACCCAAGTTTTTACTATGTTGGAGACTTGTTCTACCTTCTGGGGCTCATGCATAGCAATATGGAAGAGTTCATAAAGTGCAAGGAGAAGACTATGGCGATCCAAGAGTGCAGACACGCTTCATCAACTGGTTCACCTTGCTACTGAGATGTTTGGGTTGAGAAGTCCTTAGAACGGATCTAAGAGGAAGATGATGATGCTCATGTTGCTGCTGCTCCTAAGAGATCCTTCTTTTCTTTATTTCTTATTTCCCTTTCTTCATTTTCTTCCTCCGGTTATGCCTTGAAGTTCTGATCCAGTGGAGTCCTGGTAGTCTATTTCCCTCTTTTTGGAATACCTTAAATTCTTATGGTGGTCGAGGACCCGTCCTTTCACCACTCCTACATATTTGGTTACTCCTAAACTTCTTTAAAACTTCTCTTTGTTGTTGTTAGGAGAGAATTATCGTTTATTTGTCTCATATTCTTGGGAGTGAATCTTTGTTTGCGATTCCTCTACCTTGATATCCATTCTCTTGAGATTCATTGGTTAGACTAACCATTTTCTTATGAATTGTGATGGAAGTCAAGTGCGTTTGAGGTTTAGTGGAGCTTTGTTACTTCTGGTTTGAGGGTAATGAGTTTTACCTTAAATGCCTAATCTTTTAAGAGCTTTTACTTATGGATTAACTTGAATGGTGACTAATGATTTATGAGGTTAGAGTTTTTGCTTAAATGTTGGCTTTGAATTATAGGTATCTTGCATATTTTGGACAAGATGCGATTAAGGCGTTAATAGTAACCATGTATAATTATTGGTTGACCTAGATTAATCTCAGTTTTGATTCTTATTCATTTAGATCACTGAGTTCTGATGTAAGGTTGTAACCTTTGAACTTTAGGTGCTAACGCTTATCTTTATCTGGGTTGATTAGTGGTAACAATGAATAAGGAATGTTATTGCACAATCGCATTGTGGATTGATTGTGTTTACTTGAGGAATGTAAGATCTTGAAGTTGAGGATTGTGTACCTTTCGTGTTTTGATATCTTAACCATAGTATATGGAATACTTCGAGGAATATTTTGGTTTGAATTACCTTAAAGAAAATATTTACTTGTGGACCTTAGATCATCGAGACTGTGGCTTAGTTGAGTTGATAACCATCTAGTATTGCAATGTTATAATTGGATTTTTGGTAGGGCTTCTAAAAGACTTTGATGGAATGGTGTTGTTAGATGATGGTTTTTGTTTGATGTTCCATAACTTGAGGAGTCTTATGGATTTAGTAACCTTGTTGGTTTGGTTGTGATCTCAGAAGAGTAGAATCTTTGAGTGTGGTATATCCTATTTTGACTATTCTGGGTTTAGAATTCTTCTCGAGTGCAAGCCTGATGTGTTTTGAATAGTTTTAAGAGCCTTATGAGTTAATTGGATTAGTTGTGTTTTCATAACTTGGGGAATTTTGGTTAGTAACATTGGATTTTGAACTACTTGATGGATTCTTACCATGCCATTCTGAGAGGTTGCGCAAGTATGTAAGATTTTGGATGAATGTTGTCCCAATTGAAAATCTTGGAGAAATAGATTAGGAACTTTGGCAACTTTGAACTTGACAACTTAGTTGCCTGGTATTACTAAGCTTGAAATTGGTTTCGATGGAAATAGGAAAGCTGGCATTTCATAGAGGAGTTATATCGAGAATCTCAAGATGATTTATCTGTTTTTCTATCCATGAGAGAGCTATGTGTGGCTCTTGAATCCTTTCCTCTTTTCTAGAGCATCATATTACTCCACTTGTTATAAATTCCCTTAACCATTGTTAAGTCTGAAAACTTTTGCTTTTGACTTGTAGTTAACTTTTCTCCTCGAATATTTCCATTTTATTCAAGAGTTTCGACTTTTACAAAGTTTGGTTCTCGGAAATTTTAATATTGAGTTATGATTTCAAAACTTTAATTTCATATTTAGTGTTACTCTGAATTAGTGTCTAAACTTTGTTTTGTTTCAAAATGTTTTAAAACTCGTTTGAAAAGATTTCGGAATTGTTTCAAATAATGTTTTTTGATGCTTCAAAAAACTTTCAAAAGTCATATGGTGTTTACACATTGGATTTGTCCTATGGTTTTGAAGTAAAATTTATACCTCCTCTTTTGGATTTCGACATTAGTTGGATGCTAGGACTTGTCATTAAAGACGTCTAAGACCAGTTCGGTACTTGCTAATGTTTGGTTTTAGAAGTTGATTTTTCAAATGTTAACTTGCTCTTATCTTGGACGACAGAATTCTTGTTCGCGATAGGTATTCTATCGTTCAATGAGAAGAGACAAGTAATTTCTAATTGTTTGATTTTGAAAACTGGTCTAAGAATTGTTTTGACCTCAACAATGACTTTTCGAATCTATTTGTTAGCTGGAATGTGTTTTAAAAAGTCTTTGTTCTTTAAGACTAGTTTTTCTAGTTTCAAGTTTCGAAGACGAAACTTTTCTTAGTGGAGGAGGTTGTAACACCCGCAATTTTTTCAATAACATTTAATTTACTTTAAATGATGAGATTTAATTTTAATTTGTAATTAATCGATTTTTGTTTAAATCGTTGTTTAATTCAATTTTAAAACGACTTTCAGTCTGACTTCTTCTTGTACCGATTTTTTTTTATTTGAATGACATTTTTATAAGCAAAATTTAAAAATCAATTTTGGCTCCAATTGTTATTTGGACCGAGTATTTTATATCTAGACAATTTGTTTAAAAACTTGTTTTATATCTTTTATTTAAGTCTTTGATAAATTATTCTTATTCGACTTCTAATTATTTTACAATAAAAATTAGAAGGTATTTTCTTTGACTTATTCCCTCATGTGGCTGGTTTTTCTAGAGCTTTTCAAGGAGATTTTATTGCTTATATTTATTCATTCCCTCTTAAACACTCTCCTTTATGACTACATTCATTAGGTCATTTATCACTCAAAAAATAAGAAAAACAACCTAGCCTTTTCCTTTGAGTATGTCGTGATATTCATCAAGCAACACCTCATTCAATCTTCATCATTTATTGCTCTAATTCTTCCTCTAATCGTCCTAATTCTAATGGTAATTCAATTACTCTTATCAATCTAGGGTTAGTTTTCATTTTAAATTAATTATCATACGGTTTATTCATATGATCGATTTTTTTTGTAGGGTTCAAAAGAATCCATTTGAAGGCTAGTATTTTGTTGATTCGGATCTTGACAATTAAGATAACTACGACGTTACTCGGTATTGCGTTGATTAATTGTTGTAGTTGTATGTATTATTGCATTTTTGTGGTTTTATAAAGATTTATTCATCAATTAGTCTTGCTTATAACCGTTGTAAATTACAACAAAGGGGTGTATTACCCTATCACCCCGAAAAAAGGTGTTGGTTGGGATGGATTTATACCTCCGTTGTAAATTACTCTTGTTTACAACGGATGTAAACAAGAATATGTGTTTATTTATTAATATGATTTTCGAACCATATAATTTCTAATCACTTTATGTTTATAAATTATTTTGACTATGTATAAATTTTATTTTGTCAATAGGAATTTATTTGGTAGATTTGCAAGTTTTATGATTAAACCGATTAATATGATATAAGGATGGTATAAATTCATTTTTTTTGATTTCCAAGAGGTTTAAATTAATTTTATGGGTTAAATGATAAATTTTAAGATACTATGAATTTTCGTGGTAATTGTTTTGGAGTTTTAGTATTTATTTCGTAATTTAAAGTAGTGATGCAGTTTCTGCGATTATAGCAATTCTGTTCGGTTTTATTATGTTAAAAATAATAAATAAAATTATTAATTCACAAAAATTTAATATGTGGCAGATACATAGAGTATTAGGTTGTGTATAAACTTTTAGGTCTTGAATCATCATTTTCGATTTATGATGTATTTTACAAGTTTGATGAAAACCGTTGTTAAATATGTTCGTCTGTTTGTAAAACTCATATCACCTGTTTTTTTTTTCGAATTTGCAAACGTGTAAATAATAGACTCCTATTATTTTCAAGTGTAAAGTCTGCATAAAAAAAATTCATAAGATTTAGACTTACAGTTTGGTCAGAATAAATTACTTGTGAACAGCTCGCCTGTAAAACGCGTTTATGACTTTTCTCAAAGATTCATTTTTAAAATATTGTTTCCTTTTGAAACAGTGGCTAATCTTTTTATCACAGAAACTTTAGGATATCTAGTTATGTTTAAAATTTGGCCTTGCTGAATATTGCCTTCTAATAATGGATTTATAAATTAAAACATTTTGGGTGTCGTTTTATGACAGTTTCTTAAAATGAATTTTTAGACCCCTGATACTTGGGTAATTTAAAGTTGGTCAAAATAAAAGTTGTAGCTAAAAGCTACAGGAAACCATGAAAATCAGCCTTGTGTCATTTCGATTTTTCTGTAATTAATTATGAATTTTACAATACTTCTGTTCAGTTTTATAAACTAATATAGAAGTCTGTCTCATTAAAGCCTAAGTAATAAGTCTTTACTAAAGTACCTTAAGTCAAAGGATAGTCTTTAAAGTTTAATTTCAGTAACTTAATTTATTTAAAGTCTTTAAATAAATTTTATCCTTTTTGATTTAAGTTTAAGTTTTCTATTTTGAAGAAATAAAAGTGTAGTTCACTTACGAACTTTTGAAGTAATGTATTTCAAAAAAGATACAATATTTGGGATATTTTTAAGTTTGGAATAATTAAAGTAAGGGCAAAGAATAATGAATTAAGGCATACGGGTTCTTATACAACTATATGATTGGATATCCTGCGGGCGGTACAGATTGTTGTAGAGTCATGTACATGTACTTAGACTAGGACTTCGCACTGTGTGGTAAGACGTGTCCTATTATAGCTTGTTGTCTAGTGAGCGAACCTGGAGTTGGTCATCTTTGCGTGACACTGGGTTCCCGAAACTAGTGTAAGATGCTGCGGTGTCAAGGAGTATAGCTAAAGTGAATATCTAGCCTGAACTGTATTATTTCCATTATGTTATTTGAGGAATTTTGCTTTTAAGCATGCAACACGTTTATCTTAAACGTGAGTTTGGTAATTTATTTTCGTTACATATATTTTGATATTTTAATCTATTTTTGATATATTATCTGCTTCTATAATAATTATATCATGTGTTATGGCTGGGAGAACGTCGAGTTACACCCCACTGATTGTGGTTGTTATGTTTATAAGATGACAGGTGTTAGCTTTGCTGGGGGATTTCTATGTTAGCTAGCGAGTAGTTTGCAGATCCTACTCTGTTTTTCTGCTTTCTTTTATGGTTTTAGTTTGAACACTTTGAGGAATTTTATTTTCGCCCTTTTTATAAAAGTGGCAATTGTTTAGACTTGACCATTTGTTTTTATTTTATCCTTGAGAATTTTATACATTCTCAATTTATAACAGTTAGAACTTTTATCTTTGTGTGTTTAATCCCATTCGACAGTGTTTCCGCCACTGTTTTGCTCTAGATTTTATAGGGGATTATATTCAGCTTGTCATATTCTTAACCTTGTACCTCATAAGAAAATTGACAAAACACCCTACGAGATTTAGAAGGTTACCCTCCTAACCTGAGCTTCCTTAGGGTATGGGGGTGTTTGGCTAAAGTGGGTTTACCTGACTATAGAAGACCTACCGTTAGACCGGAAATCTATGATTGTGTGTTTATAGGGTATGCTAAAAATAGCTCTGCTTACCGATTCATGTCTTTGAGTGATCCTTCTGTATCTGAGGCTACAGATGCTGAATTTTTTGAGCATGTTTTTCCATTACAGAAGAATGTTCTATCATCTCCTAGTTTACATGTTGCATCTATTGATATGTCTTCACATGTTAGTAGTATCACTTCTATAGATCATATTGTTGAACCTAGAAGAAGTAAGAGACCTAGATGTGCAATGAACTTTGGTGATGATTTTGTTACAACTTTAATGTCTCCTTAGCTGCCATTCATAACCTTATTATATATCAAATGGATATTAAAACTGCTTTTTTTAATGGTGAACTAAGGAAAGAGATCTATATGTTGCAACCTGGAAGAATTTGTGGTAAAGGGTCAAGAGAATATATAAAGTGTGTAAACTGAAAAAAATCACTATATGGTCCAAAACAAACACCTAAACAGTGGTATGAGAAATTCAACAACACTTTAGTAAGTAATGGCTATATGATTAACAACTTTGATTCATGTGTATATTCCAAAATTGTAGAATATGATTGTGTGATTATATGCCTATATGTCGATAACGTGTTTATACTTGGTAATAATTTGGATCAATAATTAAAACCAAAGGTTTTTTTTTGTCATCACAATTTGAGATGATGGACTTAGGAGGAGCTGGTGTAATCCTAGGAGTTAAGGTTATTCCCAACTCTAATGGAATTTATTTAAGTTAGTCTCATTATGTGGAAAAAGTGTTGAAAACATTTAACTACTTTGATGTAGTGTCAGCTAGAACACCCTACGATGCTAGTATACCTTTATGTAAAAGCTTGGATAAGAGTGTTTCTCAAGAAGAGTATGCTAAAATCCTAGGTAGTGTAATGTTTCTTATGAACTGTACTCGACATATATTGCTTATGTTGTTAGTAGACTGAGTCGCTATACACATAACCCTAGTAATGAACACTTGAATGCTGCGCTCTTCGTCGTTTACAAAAATACCTAAAAGGAACAGTTGATCTATGTTTGCATTATAGTAAATTTTCTGCTGTGTTAGAAGAATATTGTGATCCGAATTGTATTTCCGGTAATGATGCGATTTGTTCTACTGGTGGTTATGTATTCGCCATGGGTGGAGATGCTTTATCGTGGAAGTCTACTAAATAGACTTATATTTCATGCTCTACTGTAGAACCGGAGTTCATAGCTCTTGAGTTGGCACGATAAGAGGCTGATTGGTTGAAAAACCTACTAGTAGATGTGCCAGTGTGGGGAGGATTGTAGACATGTACACCAGTCTCCTTACATTATGATTCACAAGCAGCTATTGGTGATGCTAAGAATAATGTCAATAATGCGAAAAAACGACACATCGAAATCAGGCACCCTGCAGTTAAACAACTCCTTGAAAATGGAGTGATCGCTTTGGACTATGTGAACTTTGAAAGCAATCTTGCTGAACCCTTTACTAAGTGGTTGACTAAGAGACTAGTCGCTGAAAAGTCGATGCGAATGAGGCTTAAGTCCCTAAGTCAAGTTAAAGAGTGACACTTGATTAGGTCTAAAGTTTCTATTCCTATGAAGTTGTTTGATTCATAGCCTTAACTTTAATAATCCGCTGAATCGAAGATGTTATTCGGGTGGGGTAACCCCTTGAAGAAGTCCATTGGTAGGCTTAAAATCTGACTAGTGTTTAAAAGGACTGAAAGTATTACTCATATCAAAGTGCACTTTCTTTTCTGATTATCATACAAAATAACTCTACGGTTAAACATGCTTAGCTAAGATTAGTCTTAGGATGGGTGACCTCCTCGAAAGGTTCCTGGGATGTGCATGAGTGAGGATAAAATGCGCTGGAAAGGACATGTATTGATCTGTGGGTCATGTACATAGCCTGGCGATCTACCATGAGTGACCGCTCCCGACCCATGGTTTGGATCGGGGTGTTACATGTGGTATCAAAGAAACCCTGCGACCGTGTGGTAAGCCTGTGGTCAGGAGTACCCGGGTCACCCACCTAGCGGAAGAGGATTCTGGGCTTGGCTAATTGGATGTGGTCAGATTCTTCCAGGCGCAACAAGGACATTGCTTTCTTTAAGTGGAGGTGTGTAATACTCCACTGAACCGAAGACGTTATTCAGGTGGGGTAACCCCTTGAAAAAGTCCATTGATAGGCTTAAAATCTAACTAGTGCTTAAAGAGATTGAAAGTACTAATCATATCATCAAAATGTAGTTTCTTTTCTGGTTATCCATGCAAAAGAACTCCACGGTTAAGCGTGATTGGCTGAGAATAGTATTAGGATGGGTGAACTCATGGGAAGGTTCCTGGGATGCGCATGAGTGAGGACAAAATGAGTTAGAAAGGATCCGTGTTGATCTGTGCGTCATGTACACGGCCTGGTGAGCTACCTTGAGTGACCGTTCCCAACTAAGGGTTTATGCCGGGGTGTTGCATCAACAGTGGTGCTTTTGAGACAGACTTGATGAATTATACCCCAGGGTGGACTTATGTTCTTAATGGCTCGTGTGAGAAGTGCTACTGAGAAGCACTTGAGTCACCTACGTAGGTGTAATAATTATAAGACTATGAGAAGTCTTGTGAGCACATCTAGTAGTACCAAGGTAAACACATGGCTTTAAAAGAGCATGTTGCATGATGAAACCGCAGAAAGATCACAATTTTAAAGGTATGATATGTGTTTTGGGGGGTATCGACCTACGTTCAGCTAGGAATTCAAATCGCATGATATTCTCTTGCTGTAAGTAAGTTGTTTTCTCATTTCACTAAAGTGTCAATTCAAATTCAACGATATTGATACCTAAGTATTCAATTCTTCCTTTACCCAGAAATTCCCTTAGTTCTTTTTTTCGCTATCAGTGAGGGATTGTTGGGAGTGATGCCTTAGACTAGGCAAAATAATCAAGTTTTTGGTTATGTGTTTGTCCCACATCGGTGGACAACACCTACCACTTCTTGTTTATATTGCTCCTTCCACTTGATTGGTTAATTGAGTGAACCAAAGGGGCTTTGGTTAAGAGTGTTGGGCCTGTGGGTATGGGTCCAAACGCATAGGTGTGCGCTGGCCCGACCCAGGTAGAGCTTGGGCTTGGGTTTGAGTTTGGAGAGGGCACCTGTGGTGCGGGCCTTGGCCCACGTTTACGCTTTTTAGGCATGTGCGTGTTGTGGGTTGTCCACATTCAATGTATCAGTTTGTGTTTGTAATCTGTAACAGTCAGTCAATTATGACTGTTAGTGGCTACGATTAAGGAGGCTAATTAGCTCCACTAATCACTTCTTTGACTGTGATTTTCTGGAACCGTTTTTGTTCCTATTGCTGCTCTATTTTGCTATCAATAAAGCAACTATTCACTTCAGAAAACACAACACACATTAAATCTCCTCTCTCTCAATGCTTCATCTCTTCTAAAAGTGTTTATGGGTACTGTTTTTATAGTCATTCCAACGCTTCTAGCCTCGAGTGGGCGAGTCTGTGTGCTGTGGTGTCGAACCTTAGGGAGCTACCGGCACTTGCTGATCGCCACCATGGCAAAGCCAAAATAGTTTTCAAGGCAGAGGCCTTTTTACGTCGTCGGTGCAAATCGGTTCTTTCGTTATTTTCATTGTTACTGCACATTATGAGATAACAAGAGTCTCTGATCTCTAGCTTTTATGTGAACATGATGATAGAATACACTTAAATTGATATTCGATTCACAAAGGTGAGTGAATATGTTAGCCCAACTTTTTCTTGGTTCAGAGTTGGCTATATAGACTCTTCAGTATATTCAGGGAGCCAAATATGGCTTGATCATGATTTTTATTTTTTTATAAAAAACATTCTTAGGTTCTTATATACAACAATATTATAGAGTAAATCGTACTAAAAATACTCATCGGAAATTGTAACTATGTAAAACAAGTTGTCCACCACTGTTCCTAGGCGGCCAAGCTGCGTGAAAGGTAAATATAGTTGTAGCAGTTGTTTTGCATATGCTAAAGAGATAGACACAATCAAAGGGCTTTCAGCTGCACTATTCGCCGGTCTGTCTTTTTGTTTACTTGTTTGTAATGTCTTAAGTTTGCTGTCGTTTATTGTTTGATGGTAGGTGTCCGCTGCTGATTTTCTTGTTGAGTAATGGACCTTGTGTCTTGCATATCCCTTTTATGATTAGCAGATTTGTATAGCTTCTTAAGTCCTTTTATTGAGATAATTTCATATCAGTAACCATAACTGATATAGACATTATGATTTACGGGTTATCAGGTGGCAAAAAATTGTGGGAGAGACCACAAGGTGCTCACTTTTGACTCTTAAAAGTCAAGACCCTTTAATTTGTATTTTTCAGGTTCTTCTTTTTTCTCCTTCATGTTTGTCTAGTTCAGTTCGAGATCTGATGTTGCATTCTGATATTTTTTTTCGTCCATATTACTAGCTGCACAATGGTTCACGGTATTCATATTAGTCAAACCTACTCTTCCAATTAGTGGAAGAGGGCGAGAAGTTAACGAATAAAACCAAGAAAACAAATCCAAAGTTACCCAAGGAATATCATCCACCCCAAAAGCATATTCCAAATGAGCTTGAAACAAAGGGAACTCCATCAAGTAATTAGCCACTTTACGCGCCGTTATTTTTCCCCACACCTCAATGACCAGCATCTTCAAATCATGAGTTAGAGTCAATTCGGTCCGTCTTAAAAGAGAGTGAAAGTGTCCTGGAAAAGGTGGAGAAACACGAAGAGAATATGATGATATGAAGGAAGTGATTAAAGACCAAAAGAACTACATGAGAAAGAATTTAAGCTTCCTCAACAAAACAAGGTTGTCTGTGAAATTGAAAGAGATTCTTGTGTGGATTGCTATGAATATGCCAAAGGTCTTCTTAGATGCTCTAGTTTTGTCCGGAATTATGAAGAACGTGTAAGGAGAGCAAGAAAGCAGGCACAAGTGCCCAACTCTTAGAGCCTTCTGTCAGGTACGTTTAACTTAAGTTTTTCATACATGCTAAATTGCTAATGTGATTTCAAGTTAATGGTGTTTTACGGAGTGCTAATAAATATAAATACGCTTATCCGTCCTTACAGGTTATGGATTTCGTTTCTCTTGAATTTGACACTATTTTTTGGACTAGATATATGTTGGAGTAAATGTCTTCAACAATAGTGCGATCACATTATTAAAACTCATAATAAGAATACATAAGGGATGATTCAATTATATAGTCAATTGATCAACATTTATCAGTAACGATTGGCTGACTAGAGTTTGACGTTACTGTCGTTTGACGGTGGTGATCAGTTGATCCCTTAAGGTCACATCTATAGGACAATTCCCTTAATTGAAAAAGTTAATTAATTGTATATCGATACAGATTAATTAAATCCTTAAATTGAACAAATTTTATCACCGAGTGAGAACTCTATATCTTATTGTAATATGATTAAATAAAATTCAATTTAGTAATTAAAATGTTATATTACTAAAATTGATTAATGTTTATGAAACAATTGAGATAAGAATAATCAGTTAATCATAATTATAAAAGGTTTTAGATTATATTAATTAGACTTAATATGACCCATTTTATATACATATAATTATGAATTACTAGTTAATTTGTTAAATGTAATTTATTTGATTTGAAATGATATTTAAATTGTTAAATATGCATTAAAATATCTTATGACATGTTACATACCACATGACCTACAATATTACATTTGACAAATTATAAAGATAAAATGGAAGTCCATTTTATGTAAGGGACCGGTTGTCATGGGGTAGGTTTAGGGTTGTGTGTAGTTGATTGTTTTCAATTAACAAAAACATCATCATTACATTTATACAACCTAGACCTAATTTATTGTTTTGGTAAGACAAAAAGGAAAAAGCACATGTTATTCTACCCGGCCCCCTCTCCCCTTAATAAGAGCTAAAACTTCTCGTATTTTTATTCTTATGCTCATGCTTAAGAAAACTTTCTCCCTCTCTCTTCCATAAAATAGTTTATGTGCTAAATTTGTTCCCTAATCTAATATTATAATCACTTACTAGTGTAGTAATACATATTAATATTAGAGCTAAAATTTAAGGTTTCTAATAATATTATCTAGTTAATAATAAGTTTGGAAAATCATCCTAATACTTTTAGCTCAAGAACAAGGATAGGAAGGAGTCCTACCTTGTGCCCTAAAACCGTCCACAATTATGTAAGGATAAATCTATTTTCTCCTTATTTCACTTATTTACTTATTGCATGCACTAGATCTTGTAAGTCTAAATTAACAAGTAATTTAGAGTTTAATTAGAAAAGTCTAATTAGAGGTTGAAGAACCTAACAATATACATGTACCCTTCAGTTTCCATTTCTGGTGGAGCTAAAGACTTGCAACTCTTATGTTCTGGAATATGATTAAGGCAAAACAACTCACTAAAATGCATGCACTTCTGTAGATACCTCATTTCTGCACCTCCCGCAAACCACCCGGTGATGATTGGGCCGCATGTTTGTTACGCGGAACGATTTGTGACAGTTCGTAAGTTTATCATCAAGTGATTGCTCAAACATTGATGTATACCTCTTAATTGTCATCTACGCACCAATACGGTCGTTTTGACAGTAATTAGAGTACATTTGGAGTCCGGGCCTAAAACCGTCTTCATTTTCTGATAACCGCTAAATCCCGAGTCAGAATGTTCTGGAATGTTCCGGATATTTCTATTCCATATTTTATAAATCTTTCACAATCTTTTATTCTTTGGTAAAGTATTTCCCGTAATATTCACACAAAATATTAAGGAAAATAAGATTATCCCGTCATTCCATAAACCAAACACGGAAATTTTTCTTCCGCAGGAGGAAACCACTTAGGAATAGACGCAGCAGGTGCTGCGCCTCTTCCAAGAGACGCAGTGCCTACTGCGCCTCTTCCCAGGTCCTTTTCTACGTATTTTTTCGTATCTTTTTTATATCTTTTCGAGATTCACTTCCAAAGTTTCTCCAAAAACCCTATTCCTTCACGTGATTAGTATAAATAGGAGCCTTCGCTCCTCATATTTCTCACGCGAGTGTCCGCCCTTCTCTTCTCCCTTTGCATTCTAGACCACATTCTTACTTTTTGGCGTTTACGTGCTTGAACATTCGACCACGTAAACTCGGATCCTTCTGAGTACCAGCCTCGTTTGCATGACCGACCAATTTGACCAACTCCACATTAATCAACTTAATTAATCTTAATCGTTTTCCTCTTACGAGGGCACTTTCGTTACATTCGAGTCGAGCATCACTAATCATAAACTTAGTCCATCTCGTTTCGTCAAACATGTAAGTCTGAGGGTGTAAATCTCTCTTCTATTTATTGTTATTTACTTTTTGTATCATTAATGTAAGGTTTATGTCGAAAATACTTCTTAAAACCGATTTATAAAACCATGCTTTAAAACCCTTTTTACGGATTACCAGAAGATGACCGTCGATAAAGGACACAGCAACTGTTGCGCCTCTTCGAAGGGACGCAGCACCTGCTGCGCCTCTTCGTGAGGCTGCCGCAGTTCCTGCTTCCTTTCTTCTTCCTTCGTCCCCTGTTAAATCGTCGTTCGTAATTTGTCTTCGCTTGTTCTTCAATTCTTTGACATAATAGCGCAATAATTTCACATGTATATTATTTATCATCATTAATACGTATAATTCCTCGTTAAATCCCGACTTAAATCCTAAGAAATCCAATATTTGCGGGTTTTCGTCATTAAAATCAATCCGGGTTGTAGAGATTCGATTCTTTCATATTGAGTTTCTGGAATTCGACCTTTGGTATATTTTCGTCTGTCTATTCATCATTAATTCGTCATTAATTTGTCATATTTAATTTATTTAGTTCACCTATGTCACTAATCTATCCTTCACTCATGTAATTAATTCGTTTGCATTCGTTTCATCCATGTTTTATTGCTTTTATGACTCATTCGCATGTAATTAATCTGTTAAATCACTTTCATCCGAGTCGAATATCATAATTAATCCTTAAATTCACCAATTAACATTAGCGATTTGCAGTTCCGGCTTCACAGCCAGAACTCACCCTTGGAACAGACGCAACAACTGATGCGCCTCTTCCAGAGGGCGGAGCTCTGTTGCGCCTGTTCCAAGTTGATTTCTGTCTTTGAACTTCCGTTCTGCCTTGGCCTAGTTTAATTAGTTTACGTATTTAATCAACTATTAATCAAATTATTGCCTAATTCCTGTTCGTTAATTCCTCTTTCTTTTCCCAAATTATCCGTTTTAAAGGTATTTTCGACATAAATCGTTGAATCCATTGTAATTATTGTAATTTTCATTATTGTATTTTATTGTATTTCTTTTATTGTATCATTTGTATGCTTTCACATATAATTGAGCTTAAATCCCTACTTTGACATTTATTGTATGCTAAATTAATTGTTCACCGACTTAGTTAAATCTTCACATGTTAGGATTAAAACTTGGATGTTGAATTGCATGCATATAATCGACGATATATCGAGTATAGATAATTTCCCTAATCATTAGTAGAGGCCGCTATCGAGGCGGACGGGATTAGGTGTTCATTGGCATCTACGAGAGTCATTATAGACATAGAATGCTAAGGGTAACGAGTTCTTAGTGTTCATGTCACTACTTTGTGTCTTGACATGGCACAAGGTATTCGAACGGTTTCCAATTTTCCACAATAAATTGGTGGCGACTCCACAAATGCAAACGCTTGTTTCCCAAGCGCCCCCGTGTCCACAGTTTGGCGACTCTGCTGGGGATAATACACTTATGTGTAGCCAAAAGAGTGAAACTTGAACAAGGTTAGGGAATAGTTTGTACAAGACAATTGTCGGTTTTCATAACTCGGTCTTCCTAGATCGTTTCATTCGGCCTTCCTAGGCCTAACCCAACCCATTCGACCAATCGTCCCGTCTAAACGGTCCTAATTCTTATTTGGGCCTAAGGATGGATAGCGATTGACGTCATCCATACCATGGTACTTACTCTTGTTTGTATCAAGGACTTTCACTACTTGAGGAAATGGACTAGGAATCGACCTTACTCTTGTTTGGTACGAGCCTCTCCACAGAATTCGGGTTTGATTGTTTGGTATGACAACCCACCCTTTAAACCAAAACCCTTTTAAATGCACTCAGCATCCCGTTATAATGCTTGTATAAATGTATGTACCTTACGTGATCACCATTTCTAAACAAAACCTTGACGATTTTTGTAAAATCAAAATCCCTTTTAAAATGTAAATTTCGAAAAAGGCCAATGATTAGCGCAAAACCGAGTCAAAACTCTGTCCATTTGCCGAGTCAAATTTCGGGCTCAAGCCCATTTCAAAACCTCACTTCGAGTCCACTCCTACAACTACACTAAAGTTGACTAGGACCAACATTTTTCAAACCTTGTCATTTCTTCAAAAGCTCACTGACACAAGTGGCACACACCCACTTCACGAGTCAAAACATTTCTTTCTTAGCAAGTGTGTTAGAGTGGTCGAGGGTGTTTTGATTCGTCGTCGATCTCTTATCCAGTTTCCAAGATGCCCGAAACAAGCGACTTCAATCAACTCCAAGATAGTAATGATCGAATCCTAACCGCGCTAGCTCAACTCCAAGTTACTCAGGACCAAGTGTATGATCGCCTTGACACCATCGAGGGCCGGATCTATATCGTAGAAACGAGGTTGCCTCCTCGGGTTAGCGAAGTCGTTGATGACTTCGTGAATGACTTAAGGGACGAAAACCCTCCCATGGGTATGACTGCAGCTGAGAAATGACTCCAATACTTAGAGGAGCAATTGATGTATCATAAAGGGGATGACATTTATAGGGAGAATAATCGCAAGTATGAGGCCGTGAGTTCCAAGTTGCCGACCAACTTCAACATGAAGGATATCCCTAAATTCAAGGGGCATGAAAACCCTTTGAACCACATCCGTGCTTTCAAGGACTATATGTCTATCAAAAGCATCAAACCCGAGATGTTCTTAAGGATCTTTCCTTCATCTCTTGACACCATCCCAAAGCAATGGTTCTACTCTCTAGAACACAAGAAGATCGCTACTTGGGAAGACGCCGCGGTCGAGTTTGCTAAGCAATATGCGGATAATGCTGAGATCCAAGTTAACATGCGCACTTTAGAGGTTCTTACCCAAAATGACAAAGAAGATTTCACCGACTCCCTAAGTAGTTGGAGGAAGACTAGTACCCAACTAGTTGAGCGCCCGGATGAGGCTACCCTCGTGGAGAAATTCGTGGACAACTTAAAGCCCATCTATGCCAATCATTTGAGGTACCAAAACATTAAAACTTTCAAGGACTTAACCGTACTTGGAACAAGGATTGAACATGACATCCGTAAAAAGCTCTTGTCCAAAACGGTAGGTCGAGAATATCAAGGCTCAACAAGTCGTTCTTACGGCTCCACTAGCAAGACCGATGAAGTTAAACTCCTCGAGCCATCCAAGAAGAGTGCCCCACCAAGAAAATTTACAAATCTTGGGGACACTTACTCCAATGCTCTAAAAAGGCTAATGAAACAAGGCAAACTCCAACCTATAGGACCCACGCCCGAACCTGAAAAGAAGTCCAAGTTCTGGGACGAGAACTCATACTGCGAATATCATAGGGGTAAGGGGCATGACACAGAAAAATGCTACAAATTGAAAAATGTGCTTCAAGACATGATTTAGGATGGTCGACTACCAATACCGCCGGGAGGTAAGCCCAACAACACTCAGAATCCTCTTGGAATTCTAGTGATCACAAGTGAAGAATCTACCTTAGATTGTTCACACCTCATTTCTCCAGTCGAAGATAAGATCCACGCGATCGAGAATGAAAGGTTCTACTCTACCATTTCCCCTACCATTGCCGACTTCATCGCATGGGCAAGAAGTATGGATATGCAAGTTTGGGAATTGGAAAATGTGGTGACAACTTTACATGACCCCAGTGCGACACCCAAAGAACATGCGCCACTAATCTTTTCTCAAAATGCCACTATGTAAGAAATAGTCGCCGTAGTTGATAAACTAGTCGACCAAATCACACAATTATAGGACGAGATCATGAGAATGAGGCAACTAGATACAATCAATGGAGTATGGGCCGATGACGATGAGGACGAATATCTCATTGAACACTCCCTAGTCAAGGAAATAGTCCAAAATGGTGAAGACTAAGATGTGGACCACCTAACTCGTTCGGGGCGTCCATATCAAAGCACTACTCAAAATGGTCCAACCAACATTATCACACCAAATGATAATGAAGATGACTCTACTGATCATTTGCTCAAGCAATTACAAAAGACAAAGGCTGATCTTTCAGTCTGGCAATTGGTAGCAAGCTCATTCCCACATCGCCAAGCTTTACTGCAAGCTTTGGCCAAACTAGATGTAGCACATAACTCCACACCCGACGATGTAGTCAACTTGGTCTTCCAAGAATCACCGAAGCTAAGTAATCCTATTACTTTCTCAGATGAAGATTTGCCACCCTTTGGCGCTAGTCACAACTTGGCTCTTTACATCACCGTCATTTGCTTAAAGAAGAATGTGCCAGTGACCTTGGTAGATGATGGCTCCGCGGTCAACGTCATACCCCTCAAAACGGCATACAAACTAGGCATGAAAGAGTCGGATTGGACCCCTACCAATCAAGGTGTTCGCGCATATGATGGTACAAGACGAAAGGTCGTAGGACTCGTTAACTTAACCATAGCCACAAGGCCAATTGAGCGAAAGGTTAACTTCCAAATAGTAGACATTGAAACTTCCTTCAACATACTTCTGGGAAGACCTTGGATTCACGCTTCCAAAGCGGTAACATCCACCCTTCACCAAAAGATCAAAATTCCACTAAATGGCAAAGTGGTGACGATCACTTCGTCGCCTATCAAGGCTATAATCGAAAAGAAGTCAAATAATCAAGTTCTTGCAGATCCAGTACATGAACTTGGGGGCTTTCAAAGCATAAGTGTCATAGAAAGCGAATTGTCACCCCTATACTACGATCCCTACTCCAACTTGGTGGTCAACCACATACTCAAATCCCAGGGATACTTCCCTGGAATGCCTTTGAACCCTGTCCGAAGAAACACTTTCGCACCCTACAAGGAAGGCAACTCAAAAAGGATACCACTTGGCTTAGGATACAAACCCACTAAAGAGGAAGTTCTCGAGATGCTTGCTCAAGTTCAAAACCGTAAGTACGTAGGAGTCCAAATGCGACCCTATCTCCCTACCCTAAATGGATACTTTGTTAAGGAAGGAAGTCAAGAACTCTTTCACGGATTTCCCGAACCTTGGCATTATCTCGAAAGGAAGCTAGCCGGAATCGAGATCTTTCACGATTGCTACTTCATCCCTCCAGAAACGGTTCCTACCGTCAAAGCACGTCAAGCACCTTGCTTAGACGAACAAGCTGTTAGTCTACTATTTGGAGAAAATCGATTTGTTAGAGCCGCGCAGGATGAGATCATTACTATGATACTTCAAGACAACCACTTCAATCCTACCGCGTTAATCACAGAAACAAATGCGAATCAGCAGAAAGGATGGAGAAAATCAATCAAGTGGACCAACAATCAAAGGAGACTCTTCAAGCTCACCACTGGAGAAGGAGAGATGTTCAAAGGAGAACCAGAAGACGATGAATTCGAGTCAGAGTCAGAGTCGGAGTCTAGAGAAGTCACTAAGAAGTCTCCTCCTGTCGTCACCCCCATTCCCTTTATTTCTCCTAGCTTAGCCTCAAATAGTAACAATAGTTCGGGAAATCCTCCAACAACTGTCCCTTTACCGCCGTTGACCACAGATCAGATGGCTTCTTTGTTTCAACTTTTCTCAAAATTTAATATGAATAAATCAGGTTCTGCTTACTCTTTGTGTTATCTTGAATGCAATTCTGTTTATGATGATACTGAGGATGACCCAGACCCAGACTCAATTGAGATACCTCCCTACATAGCCAAGGAAATACTACAAGAGGGAGAAGGGGGACCAGTAATAGAGAATACTGAACCCATCAACGTAAGAACCGAACTAGAACCCCAAGAACTTAGGATAGGGACAACCCTGAACCCCACCGAAAGGGCCAGTTTCATAGACCTCCTACACGAGTTCAAAGACGTTTTCGCTTGGTCCTACAAAGACATGCCAGGGATCGACAGGGATATCGCCGAACATAGAATCCCAATTAAGCCAGATTTCAAGCCCGTAAAACAGAAGCTTCGTCGAATGAGAACAGAGTGGGCTCTCAAGATTAAGGAAGAAGTCGATAAGCAATTCAAAGCCAGGTTCATCAAAGTTTCCGAGTACTCTGACTGGGTAGCCAACATAGTACCCGTACCCAAAAAGGATGGGAGAATCCGTGTTTGTGTTGATTTTAGAGACTTAAACAAAGCAAGTTCTAATGATGACTTTCCTCTACCACATATCGACATATTGGTGGACAATACCGCAGATCACGCGTTACTATCCTTCATGGATGGGTACGCGGTTACAACCAAATCAAGATGGCCATAGAAGACATGCATAAGACCGCCTTTGTCACTCAATGGGGAACCTATTGCTATACGGTTATGCCGTTTGGGTTAATCAACGCCGGAGCTACATATCAACGCACCGCAACCACACTCCTACATGACATGATGCACAAAGAAGTTGAGGTGTACGTAGACGACATGATTGTCAAATCCAAGGATAGAGAGGGGCATATTGCGAACCTTCTCAAATTCTTCTTAAGGCTACGAAAGTACAACATGACGCTCAATCCTCAGAAGTGCACATTCAGAGTAACATCGGACAAACTCCTGGGATACGTCGTTAGCCAACGAGGTATAGAAATAGACCCTTCCAAGATCAAAGCTCTGATCGAAATGCCGCAACCTCAAACGGAGAAAGAAGTCAGAGGATTCCTGGGAAAAATGCAATATATAAGTCGATTCATATCGAAACTCACCATGATCTGTGAACCTATCTTCAAAAAGCTCAAGAAAACAGATCACACCATGTGGGATGATGACTGTCAGAAGGCATTCGACCGAATCAAGGAGATATTAGCTAAACCACCCGTGCTCATGTCACCTCAACGAGATCAACCTCTTGGTTCATATCTCACAGTGTCCGAAACAGCCATGGGCGCCATGCTAGCTCAAACCGTAGGAAAGGAAGAAAGGGCTATCTACTACCTTAGTAAGAAGTTCTTGGAGTACGAGTGCAAATACTTACAACTCGAAAAGACATGCCTCGCTCTTGTGTGGGCAACGAAGAAGCTACGACATTACATGCTTAGCTACTCCGTCAAAATATACTCCAAAATGGATCCAGTCAAATACCTCTTCGAGAAACCCGTTCTCAACGGACGACTAGCAAGATGGACTTTGATGCTCTCAGAGTTCGATCTCAAATACGTGCCCCTGAAAGTTATAAAAGGGCGCGCCGTTGCCGAATTCTTTGGAGAAAATCCCATCCATGATGCACAAACAATAGATACTTGGTCATTTCCAGACGAGGATATACTCCAAACCGATGTAGACTCCTGGGACCTTTACTTTGATGGAACATCAAACTTAAGAGGATTTGGAATAGGAGTGTTGGTCATTTCTCCTGAAGGTGAGCATACACCGATATCTGTCAAACTCGACTTCGAGGTGACGAACAATGCTGCAAAATACGAAGCTTGTCTCATTGGACTACAGGCGGCAGTAAGCTTAGGCATTAAAAACCTCCGAGTGCATGGGGATTCGTCCCTGATCATCAATCAAGTTACGGGATCTTGGAAAATCCGAAGCGAAAGCTTAGCATCTTAACAAGCCAGAATAGACCAAGTCGCCCAATTATTTGATCACGTGACCTATCTACACCTACCTCGGGAAGAAAATCAATTTGCGGATGCTCTTGCAAAACTCGCATATTTGATTAATATGCCAGATAACATGGTGGAAATGCCTTTGTGTATCGAAAGACGATCAGAGCCAGCTTATGTCCACCAAATCACCAATGAAGAGAATCACAGAGGAGCCTTGGTTCCAAGCAATCCTGAATTTCAAACTCAACGGTACCTATCCACCGGATATGGACAAAAGGGGACAACGCGCTATACGCCTACTAGCTTCCCAATACGTTCTCATGCAAGGAGAGCTATACAAAAGAACACCTCTTGGTGTAATCCTACGTTGCCTCGATCATTCACAGGCACGGAAAGTGATGGAAGAAGTTCATGATGGAGAATGCGGTCCCCATGATGACGAAGAAAATCACACGTTTGGGGTATTATTGGACCACAATGGAATCCGATCGCATCAAATACGTAAGACATTGCCACAACTGCCAAATCTTCGGGAATGTACAGCATGCCCCTCCTTCATTGCTCTATACGATGACATCTCCTTGGCCATTTTCTGCCTGGGGAATTGATATAATCGGGAAGATAACTCCGGCCGGAATAGGAGGTCACTGTTTCATATTGGTGGCAATCGACTATTTCACCAAATGGGTAGAAGCGGCTTCCTACACTAATCTCACGGCTAAAAACGTGGCAAAGTTCATACAAAACATCATCTGTCGATACGGTTGCCCACATGAGATCATTAGTGATAATGGATCACATTTTCAAGCCGAGACTGAGCAAATGCTAGCCAAGTACAAAATTAGGCATCACCACTCTTCGCCAAGTAGACCACAGACTAATGGCGCGGTAGAGGCGGCAAACAAGAATGTTGTCACAATTCTCAAGAAAATGATTGACAACTATCGAGATTGGCCAAGCAAAATACCCTTTGCTTTGTGGGGATATTGCACATCAGTTAGAATGCCCACTGGGGCCACTCCTTTCTATTTGACCTACGGCATGGAAGCTGTACAGCCAGTCGAGTTAGAAATACCATCGTTGCGTATCTTACTCGAAAGTCAAATCCCGGAAGCCGATTGGAAGAGGGATAGATATGAAGAACTCATCCTCCTGGATGAACGTAGGCTACGCGCATTACATAATGTCCAAACATATCAAGCACGTATTAAACAAGCCTTCAACAAAAGGGTGAAGCCAAGGAACATCAAGGAAGGAGATTTGGTACTCAAGTCGGTTAGAGCTCTTTTACCTGTCGATCCACGGGGAAAATTCAAACCTAATTGGGCTGGGTCATTTCTAGTCAAGTCCATACTTCCAGGGGGTGCGGTTAGAATCACAGACCTAGATGGGAATGAATTTTCCAACCCGACAAACCTCGACCAACTAAAGCGGTATTATGCCTAGAATAGGAATAAAACGCGCCTCGCGTAACCTCACATGCCGCTCTTGTGGCACTAAATAAATGGCCCCTGGCCAAGCTGAAATAAGCTAATGTCACTCTGCTCTTGCATTTTGACAATTTGTCATCCTCATATCGTCAAATAAACTAAATTGCACCTTAAGAGTAAGTAAAAGCTCATGCTTAGATTCTAAAGTTCATTACAAGCTCTTGTTTAGAACAATTATTCTTTTACATTTACTCGAACTACGCGCAAGGATTTGATTTCATTTTTAAGTGAATACGTAGGCAATCCTTCACAGGATACAACCCATTAATTTCAAAATGTAAATAGAAGGACATCTGCAATTGCATTTGGAATTCGACAAGAATAATAAATAGAAAATCACAACGGTTTCATAACCAATTAACCTCTTTTATTTCATTCATTTCTAATAATAATAATAATACGTTACATAATAATAATAATGCAAAAAAAATAGGCTAGGATTCTAAAAACCCCACGTTCTTATTACAATAATAACAATAATAAATAATAATAAAGACTTGGGCTATTCCTCCATCTTCCCTTTGCCCTTGTCATTTTTGTCATACTTCTTGTCACGACCTCGAGCCGGACGCTCCTGCGCCACTTCAGACCTAATCATCAACGGTCTTTCTCGAGGCCTAGCCTTCCCATTCTTGTCAATCACTTTGTCCACGACAGGAGAGGTCTTCGGTTTCTTCGAAGGATGAACAACTCGAAACCCGGCTTCCTCCTCTCCCTCAGTCAGATGCTTCTCTTTCTCCTTTTCCACTTCGCGCACCTTATAGTCAACAGGCTCGCGCTTCCTCAATCTCTTACGCTCCTCTGGAGTAGTAGCCTTCCTCCACCGCAGATAGGAGTCCGACACCCATAAGGCACTAACGAAAGAGTTCAAGAACCACACGTTTCTTTGAGCCCATTTAATGGCCCACTCCATTCGGCTCTCAGTAGTAAGCTAGCGCCACGGCAGTCTGCGGGACAGTGTCAAGCTTCGGGATCATCTGCTTCAGTCCAACCTGTCTCATCAGCCTCTCCGGGAAGATGCATACCATGAATTCCAAGCCAGGAATGCGCACAGATCGGGTAGGATCCAAGGAAGATACTCCAGTGACAGATTTGAGATGCCACCATGGTACAACCCATCTAATCAAAGGGCCGTCATCACTCTTCAGTTTGTTTTCCCAGTAATTGCAGACCCGAGTGAAGTACACCATGTAAAACCTGGTCCTCATTGCAATCGAGCGAGCATGATAAGAAGGAACATGAACTGGGGGCTCGATCAATCGAAGACGCTCCATAAGCCAGACCTACCAAAAGCAGGTGTTAAAAAAAAATGAACAAAAAAAAAGAAAAAAAAAAAGAGAAAAAGAAAAGTGTTCTTTTACCTGTAGAATAACGGGACTTCCCAAATAAGGTAGGTCGCGATTGGCTTTCCTGTTATCCAAACCCAATAAGATCTCTCCTAAGCATAAACAAGCTGGGCTCCTGCGCAGTTCCATTTGTTCAACTAGGCCCAAGAGACGGGGATCACCTCTCAAATCTTCATCAACATGCCCTTGAAGGACATATACATGCAACAAGCAAAACCCAAAAACCCTTCGCCTGGCAACATAAGAGACGGTGGGGTCGGCCTTGTTAATGAATCGGTAAATAAAGTTCAACATTCGCACTCCTTTCGAGGTCAATAGACGGTCCACCTCAATTCTTGTCAATCCAAGCAGGTCTCTAAATTTGTTCTTATACTCTTGTGAAGTAGAAGGAATAGAAGACAAGTGTTCTGGGTCCCACCCACCGATCGCGGCAATTTCTTCAGGAAACGGGCAAATGTCACCTCCGGGGAAAGCAAAGACATGATAATTTGGGTCCCAATAATCAAGACAAGCATCTAAGAATTGTTTGACCACCTTGATAAGCTTCAAGCTCAACAATGATCCAAGATTATAAGCACCCATGTCGTGTTTCTCCATGTTGGAAAATTCGTTGGTCCACTCTTTTAGACGAATCTCTAAAGTATTCATGATGAAGGATTATTTTGGAGGACTTTATGTAATAAGGCGAGGAAGAGACGGAAGAATTGTGTGAATAAAACCTCTATCGACGTCTCTATTTATACTAAAATCTGTTTCCTAAAATCCGCCAGGACGGAAACACCTGGGAACAGGCGCAGCACCTGCCGCGCCTCTTCAAAGGGACGCAGCTCCTGCTGCGCCTCTCCCTCAGCAACGTTTCTGTGATTTTCCGCATTGGATCTTCTCTAAATTCCTTAACGAATGATTTCCTATTCATACGGGTTATTATTTTGGTAAATACGTCAAAATTACCATATTTTGTGTTTTCTAATTTCGCGGGCACGCATTTCGAGACGATATCGACACTCGCGTCATTTTAGCACACTTGTATATTTCTTTTAATTTTCTTTTCAGGGAATCATTTCACTTTTCATTTCAAACTTATACGTTTTTATTGTTTTCTTTTTTTAGGGGGTAACCCTCCCTACCGTCCGGTCATTTCCGACCAATTTTTTGCATTTTTGCATTTTCAAGTCATTGTTTTCCTCTAATTTAGGCCATATGTACAAATACCTGCTCTATGTGATTTCTATGTAAATTTCGGCAGCATGACGGCGTAAACCGTCATCTACCAAACCTGTTCAAAGCTAACCTGCACGTACAAACAAAGCAACCCAGCAGCAAGGGCACTCAGGCCGTCGTATATACAACCAAAAAGGGGATATGTACACCAAACTGGGGGCTCGAGCCCCAAGCAAAGTCCAAAACATCCAAAATGTGGGTCCTAAAATGTACAAATGTGCAAGATACAGCCAACAAAAACAAACAACAACAAAGCTACTACTGGTCGCCACCTAACTCCGCAACTCTCGCCATGAGAGCAGCAACCTCGATCTGCGTCGCGGACCTCGAGCTCCCTCAGCAAATGAGCTGTCTCCTCCCGAGACTAGGTCAACTCTCGCTCCAGCTCACGCTCCCTCTGCAAGCAATAAAATTGGCTCATGTCAATCATTTCAAACAATCATAAGAAAATAAGAAAATTCAAAAATGAAGAAAGGTTCATACCTGACGACCTCGACCGCCGACAAGTGCCTCGACGGCAGTAGCTCACAGCCGGTTGGCTACCCTCCATAACGCCACAAACCGGGACGGCGCAACCTGCATTTTCAAAAAAATAAGTTCTTAATAATGAGATAAGGACAATCAAATGTGTTCTTACACAAAGATCATGCAAATTAGAGGCTCACCCTCCGAACCAGATGCTGCCAATCGTCCAAGCCAGCATCCGTCACAGCCACGTCAAAGTCACGCAGCTCGGAGATCGTCATCCTCTCGGTCGCGTCAGTGTACTCGAGGGTCTCGGGGTACTCTGGGGGCTCGATGCCCGCCGCCTCGACCTCCTGCAAAGTCAAATGATTCTCATTAATCGGTGATCTTTCATCGTATTCTCAAAAATCGAAAATAAAGAAGGATAAAGCACTTACCACAACCGGCCAGTATGCCAACCTCCCGTAGAGGAACGCCGAGTATTCCTCACCATGAAGAAGGAGGGCGTCACCATCGACGCCAGCCAAGTCAGCCTCCTTCTCAGCCTCAGAAGGCTCCCTGAACATCGTCCTAGGAGGATCGATGGGAACCGTCAAGACATCCCGAGAGCACTGACGAGCCAAGCGCTCACCCAAGTACCACATAGGACCCATCGACGTCCTCAACACCAGCCGGCTCGAGCTCCTAGGTGGAAGGACCTCAACCACAAAAGGAGGAGCGCTAGCGTACTCCGCCCAAGGCCTGGGCACCCACTGGGAAAAGACAAGCAAGAAATCATTCTTATGATCGGTAAAAAGTAATAAAGAAGCAAAATGAATATAAGTGAGATGCTCACACTGTCCAGCTGAATAGCGTTCACGTCCCGCCGGTAGACGCCGTGAGAGGAGTGCTTGCTCCTCGTGCGACACATCACCCAATCCCTCATAACGGGATAGGCCTTCTCCAGCGGCTCCGTCCTCTTGGGCGAGAGGCTCGGAAAGTAGGAGTACACCCACACCTGTGAAGAAAGATACTCAATAACGATCTTTCGTAATTCGATAAGGAAAGGAAGTGATTATTAGTCCAAATGAAGGTTCGTACCTCCAACAGTAGCCAAGGGCCAACAGCACCAGGAGAAGTCCCCTTCTCCATCAACTCCGGACGAACCATGGCCCTCATAAAGCGGATGAAGACCGCAAAACCAGCAGTGACCCAGTCCCAACGCCCTAGGGAGCTCGGGTCAGAAAGAAAGGGAAGAAGCTTCGTCGACAGCCTCTCTCCCTTGTCTCCGAGGTAGATCGAAGACAAGAACCACCAGAGCCACAAGCGGATTCTCTGCTCAGCTGTACAGGGAGGAGGTGTTGGAATATGTGTCCTCCGACAATAATGCGATCACGACTGTTGATCATGATGATCACATGTTTAAATCTTATTATAAAGAATACAATTGGGAAGTAATATTGTTACTGTCAACTGGTCAACATATATCGGTAATAATTGGCTGACTAGAGTTTGACATTCTTGTAAATGCGACGGTGGTGATCAGTTGACCCCCTAGGTCATACCTATAGGGCAACACTCTTAATTGATCATTTAATTAATCGTATAATGTTACGAGTTAATTAAATTACATGAAAAATTGACGGACGATTTTGGAAGTAAAATTTACGTATCACATTGAAATGTGATTAAATGAGATACGGTCTGAGTAATCGAATTATATCATTACTCGGATGAAATTATTGTTTAAAGAAACAATTGAAATTGAATGAATTATTATTATAAATACAATTTGTTGTGATTTATAAAGGGTAAAATATTTTGGTACAAGTAATTATGAAATTACTAAGTCAATTTTTGTATATGACGTATTTTTATTAATACGTTGATTTTTAATATGTTAAAAATACATACCAATTTTATGTGACATGTGAAATGTTACATATTGACAAATTGACAAAAATAATATGGACTCCATGTTATAAGTGTACCGAAATTAAAGGGGTATTAGGCTAATATTGTGTTGTTTAATTTAATAGAAAACACAATGATTACCTAATAGCCTAGCCATGCAACCCTAGTTTGCATTGTGAAGACAAACAAGAGCATGCATTGGCTCCTTTTGCCCCTCCTTCCCACCGGTTTTGAGATGAGAAACCATTATGGTTTTTCATCTTATTTTACCTAATAATACACTAAAGAAGTAGTTAGTGTATTTTCATTCTTGGCTCATCCAAAATTAGAATTCTAGAGAGACAAAAAGCTCTCTTCTTCTTCTCTCCCAAAAACCGAAAATATTGAGTGTTTTACAATATTTTTGGGTCAATTTTCTACAAGATTAATATTGTACTAGTTCATATAATATTAATATTAATTAAGAGTAAGCCTTGGGTATAAAGCTTAGGGAGAGATCCTACACTTGGATCTTAGTTCTTCCATTAAAGGATAGCACAAGAACAAGAGAGAAAGGTGATCTCTCTTATGCCCATAATCCGAAAATCCCAATGTAAGAATAAGGTTTCTTCCTTACTTTGTTTTAATGTTTGCATGCATAAGATCCATCTTTAATTTTATGACAAATTAATTAAAACATATATGAGTATGTAAGTATATAGATCTACTTTTCCTTCAATTGGTATCAGAGCCATGGTTGTTTGCATGCAAATCGGTTAAAAGTTTTTCCGAGTTATAAGAATAACATATAAAACTTGTAAAATTTGCGTATTATGATATATCACAAAATTAATTCATGCATATTAATATTTCTGGTCCTAAAATATTTTAGGATATTTTGGTTAATTTTACGGATTTTTATTGTTCATATTATACAATAATGGCATTTAAATATGATTTTATGAGTAAAAATGTCATTTTCGGTCCAAAATTAGATACACTTAGAATTTTCCAGTTATTTTTGGATATGTTATCACATATATTATTTTGAGATAACCTGTAAATTTTCATAATTTTTGGACTTGTTATGCTCGAAAAATGGATTTTTCATTATTAAATTCGGATTTAGGTGAAAAATAGGTTAATATGAGTTAAATTTCGAATCTGGTCATAGAAATTTATTATGTTGTCACATGCAATTTTACAAGATGTGTGTAAAATAATTGGCTATAAAGAAGTCTTTTTGCATGATTTATGGATTTTTGAAAAAAATAGCATAAATAGTGACATTATTAGTGAAAAATTAATAAAACATAATCTATGACTTAGGAAAAACGTCTAATGTTGCTTTTTATTATCTTTTTCAGATCTAAAATTGAAAATTTAATGAATATAATTTTTCCATGTTTTTTATGATTATTTTAGTTAAAACCGATAAACCGCAACATTGTTTTTCCGGAAAAATTTCGAAATTTTTAACCTAATATTTTAAAAATTATGAGTGTCATGGTTTTTTTCCAGAATGTTCATGAGGTTAAATTTCAAATTTCAAATTTATTTGAAATTTTGTGATTTATTTGAAGCTTATAGCTTATTTTTGTAATTTTTGGTCCATAAATGAACAATTTTAGAAATATGAGTTAATTATGGTCAAATTATTAGTGAAGACTAAATTTTGAGTCCTAAGAGGTTAGGGTAATTAACTTATGCATAAATATGAATTTATGTAATTTTTGTGATTGTAAAATGTTGAAATCACGCAAATCCGTAAAAACCGAGTAATATACGATATTGGCTAATTAAAGGCGATTTAGCATAAAATTGAGCATGTTCATACATATTATAATGCTGCATTTTCTTTATGATTGTCATATTTTAATTTATGTAATTTTGAATTATGTAATTTTACTTAGTATGGCCTTAGATTTTAATTGGTATTTCCCGAAATGTATGGGAATATCGATTCGGTTGTAATTTTATTGTGATCTCGTATCACCGTTTTGTAATTTAATAGATTTACTTTATTTTAGTTACAAATGTATAATAGGAAATTATGTAATTTATTATGTAATTTTATTCATTCCGGAGTTCCCAAAGACGGATTTCTTCAAGAATGACGATACATAAAGACGGTGTTACCTCGAGATGCGTGCCACAACCGAAGTTCAAGGGACCAATGGAGTTGGTTTCCGAATATGTAATAGTTAAATAGTTTTTCTATTTTAGGAAAGGCCATACTAGGATTTATTTATTTTTATGCTTGCATTTTATTTTATGTCACATGCATCGCTAAATCGCCATAACTCTAACATGCATCCTTATTTTATCGAGTTTATCGACCGTGTCAATTAGAATTATCGTAGTTCACCGCTTTAGTTCACTTAAAACGTAATAGATAATAAATTGACATGACCTCTCGCTAAAAACAATCAATTGAGACATAGCCTTACCAAATAGTAGAAACCATGAAAACCTATTTCGCGAGGGAGTGCACTCGGCTCTACCGGGGTACAAACCTTGTTACGCAGGGGAAGTGGGTGATGAATGTTAATCCACCGAATTCATGTTGATAAGGGATGAATCGGCCCTACCGTGCCCAAGTTGATATGGATTTGGATCATGGACACATTTATTCGAAATTTGGATTGAACTCAACAAAAGTTTTTGATAAGGGATGTATCGGCCCTACCGTGCCCTTATCGAATGTGTTTTGGGCTAAAGATAATTGTTAATGTAATATTATCGACCAAGAGTTCTAAAAGTAGAATCGATTAAACGTTAATCCACCGAATTATATTGATAAAAGGATGAATCGGCCCTACCGTGCCTAAGTCAATATGAATTTGGGTCTTGGAATCATTTATCTAGTTGGGTAGAGGTCACTAGAAAAATGCATAAAACTTGTTTAAATCATACATTTTTACGAGTATTATTACTAAAACGACATTTGTTTTACTCCTTATATTTTGTTTTGTAGACCACTTCTTTTTCTCATAACAAATGGCAACACCAACTCCAATTCCAAACGCCACACGTCTCGCTAGTTCATCATGGCTCCGATCCTTTATGGATCGATGTAAACTTGAAAAGAATGGGTCAAATTTCTCCGATTGGGATGCCCAACTCAAATTGGCCGCCCAAGGTGACGACAAGCTTCGTTACCTTACCGAGGTCTCTCCACCCGAACCTACTACTAGGTCGACCGCCGCCACTAGGGAAGCATATGAGGCTTACCAAAAGGAGTCCGCCGCAATGAAAAATGTCTTGATATTTGCGATGGAGGCGGACCTCCAAAGGAGAGCCTTTAAAATGGGCAATGCTAATGAGATTTACTCTAAGCTTGTGACAATGTTTTCACAAACTCCGCGGATCGTCCAATATGAGGCGGCCGCGGCATTCTTTGATCTCGACTTCAAAGAGGGACAAAAGGTTAGCTCTCATGTGCTCAAACTTATGGAGCTTGTCGAGACATTGAAGATTCAAAAGGTTGAAATCCCTAAAGAACTCATTGTAGATAGGATTCTACACTCCTTGTCCAAAGTCAAAGCGTATGTTCAATTCCGGGTGAATTTTAACATGCAAGACAAGGATGTGTCTCTTGAAGAATTGCACAAGTTACTTGTGCAAGCCGAGAGGGACATGAGGTTAAATGTGAACCCACCAAAGGATGTGCTTAACATAAGCACTAAGAGTAAGGGGAAGTTCAAAAAGATTGGGAGAAAGGGCAAGAAACAAGCTCCCACATTCACCAAAGCTAAGACTTGTGAAGCTAGCACTTCAAAAATCAAGAAGGGTCCTCTTGATAAATGCCATTATTGTAATGGTATGGGACATTGGAAAAGAAATTGTTCCAAATACCTTGGTGATATTAAGACTGGAAAGATTACTCCAGTAGGTAAATGACTATCCTTCTTTTATGTTTCTAATTCAACTTTGGTATTATGATGCAAAGTTGTGATAATGTATCTCCCTTTTTATTGTAAATAGGGCCTCCACCAAGCAAAGACAATGGAAAGGAAAAGCAAGCATGAGAAACCATCGAGAAGCTAGGGATAGCTTTTATGGAGCTTTGCTTTTCATTGTCTTATTTTAAATTATGTTTTGAATTTTAGAACCTTAAGTTTCCGTGTTCGACATGGAAAGGTATTTTGGATAATGGTGACTTGGTTTGCAACCCAAGTCACCCGTTTTATCATTGTTATCCGTTTGTTCTAAAAATTCATCTTTAAATGCTTGCTCTTAGAAACATAAGATTATTCACTTAAAGTGATCTAATAGACAAATATAATGACGGGTTTCATTATATGTCCACATGCTTGAGGCTTGTGTATGATCATTTATAAAGCGTTTTTGAGTCTATGAGCTCTCTCAAAGGTATGTCAATCACCAAGTACACATACGAAATCAATAACTATTAGTCAATCAATGAGATAGTTCTCCTTATAACTTCAACATCATTATTTTTGTCTCATATGCTATCTTTGAATCTATAGTGTATTTATTCTAAAGATAGAGTGGGAGAAAAATGAGGACACAACACACAAGGCAAGATTAAATTGTGTACTTGTGTAAATGAAGATCTACGCAAGAAAGAATGATTTGAATGAAGGTATATCTATTTACATAGTATACCGAATAGATGAGATCTATGGTCTCAAGTTAGTTCTATATGACTAAAGAGACCAAGTGAAGTAATCATAAGAGTATACTCTCGAGATAACTACACGAGGAGACCAAAAGAAAGTTTTGGAAGAAAAATGACTAATGTAAAGTCTTAACAAGTTTTTGACTAAGTTCTATATGAAATTTTTGACCAATAGTTTCAACCTTGAGATTTACTTAAGAGCCTAAATGAATTATAATAACATACTAGTTATGATCGAGTTGCAGAGATTGATATACCGATATCTTCAATGGCCAAGTTTTAACCACGCAAATGTCATTACTTAACCTCATTATGAAATGGTTAAACCTCCTTCTGAAAGGGTATTTCGAAGGACATGTTCTAGATATTATTTATATTTGAATAATGACATTGCTACACATCATCATGACATGAGTGTGTTAGAGATTTAAAATCTCTCTCCGTAAGGTTAAAAAGAGACCTCTTCGAAATAGGCATTTTGAAAGAATATGATGGGAACATATATGGTTTTATCTTAATAACTTGGCAATGCAATTTATATTTCAATTCTTGAAAAGTTTCGATTGAGAAGTCAATTTTGAAATATGAAGAATTGAGTGGGAGTTAGGAAATTGTCATGTGAAGACATGGAATTTAGTGGGAGCTATCATCCTTTGAATGTTTACAACTCATCACTCATTGAAGAATGACGAGCTAATACCTTCTTTCATAAAGAAGCATTTGAGTTTTCAATTCTGGATGAAAATGGACGATGATGAATCCAATTACATCAAGGGATGTTGGATTAGTATTAAGAGATACACATCATATCAACATACACATAGGATATTCATATAGATGAAAATGGAATTGCCATTAGCAGTCATGGTCATTCATTGAACCTATGAATGGTTGATCTCATGATTATTAGTAACTAATATTTCCGCCATTAGAATGATCATGCACATGTCCAATGGTGAATCATATGCATAAGAGCATGATGATTCATTGGTAAGCCACAATAGAAACGTCATGAATTCTCAAGTAGAATCCGATGAGCGATTTCAATGATTGTCAGGATGCTCTTATATGTGTCAAGAGGTTGCGCATATTAATGAAAATCCGAGCACATGTAAGGATTTATGAGAATCCTTACCCTTTCAAGCTAGAAGGAGAAATAAGAAGTTTTGGAAAGGTACTTAGTTGAATAAGAAGTTACTCAAAACTAATCTTTCCTAACTGTGCTAGGACTTGTGAGAAGTGCTAGGCCAATCGTCTTGGCAAATTGTTGCAAGACTCTGCAAAACATATACCTAGTGCATTGTGTGTGGATGGAATACTTGATCAGTACAAGTTATATCATTCACCACAAATTCGTTCGTTATGTGATAATCGATAAGGAAGTTCTTTCAAGATAAAGAACCAAAACCGAGGTCGGGAACCTTGATGTGTACTTGGTAAAGTTCATGCTATGAGAGAGAACATGAATGTAAAGGAAAATGCAAGTGTAAGAGGTTTGAACACATGGACACATGGCATGTTAAACTTCTATTGCAATCAATAAGTGTTTACACTTACGATATACATCACAAGGTTGTAATATGATATTGACTACCCGAGTGTGATGTCGACATTTGTCGTTTGAGTTATTATTAACTCACCTTGTACATTGTTATATCCAAACGGGTTGTGGAGACAATTGAACCCCGTTAAAGTGAACACGGATTAACATTGTATTTGCCCATAGTTACTTGTATGAAGTGACGTCTCGAAGTGACTAGAGTGTGATGCGATTGATGGCAAGTTCAAGTGCCATAGAGTCATGTGAGATGACTAGTCGATCACATAGGCAGACTGTTAGGAACATTTTGTCGGGCCTAATGACCGCTTATAGAGTTCTGGCAAGTTTATATAGCCTGGTCGTGGCGAGAGCTACTATAGTATTCAAATGAGTCGATTCTTTTGAATAAAGACTATTCACCTAAGATGGCACAGTTTCAGATTAACTTTGATTTGTGTTACTACGACCTTCGTAAATGGGGTCAAATGGGCATATTTTGGGTTATGATGGCTGTGGCTAGTCGAAAGGAATGAGTGCGATAGGAATTGTCCACCCCTAGTCAGGGTTATAACAATATCTCAGGGCCACTCGAGGAGTAATGAACTGAAAATGCGTGGCCACGCTCGGAATGTATCTATGATAGATAAGTCCGGTCAATCAGTTATTCTCCAGATCGAGGAAACCACTCTCGATATGATCACTTGCAAATACGACCTGAAAGACACCTTGCATTGAGTGGGAGATAGTAATAGGACAAGAGAATTGGTGACGCACACTTGTCGAGGACAAGTGGGAGATTGTTGGAATATGTGTCCTCGACAATAATAATGCGATCACGATCCGTTGATCATGATGGTCACATGTTTAAATCTCATTATAAAGAATACAATTGGGAAGTAATATTGTTCTTGTCAACTGGTCAACATATATCGGTAATGATTGGCTGACTAGAGTTTGACATTACCGTCGCAACGACGGTGGTGATCGATTGACCCCTAGGTCATACCTATAGGGCAACACTCTTAATTGATCATTTAATTAATCGTATAATGTTACGAGTTAATTAAATTACATGAAAAATTGACGGATGATTTTGGAAGTAAAATTTACGTATCACATTGAAATGTGATTAAATGAGATACGGTCTGAGTAATCGAATTATATCATTACTCGGATGAAATTATTGTTTAAAGAAACAATTGAAATTGAATGAATTATTATTATAAATACAATCTGTTGTGATTTATAAAGGGTAAAATATTTTGGTACAAGTAATTATGAAATTACTAAGTCAATTTTTGTATATGACGTATTTTTATTAATACGTTGATTTTTAATATGTTAAAAATACATAACAATTTTATATGACATGTGAAATGTTACATATTGACAAATTGACAAAAATAATATGGACTCCATGTTATAAGTGTACCGAAATTAAAGGGGTATTAGGCTAATATTGTGTTGTTTAATTTAATAGAAAACACAATGATTACCTAATAGCCTAGCCATGCAACCCTAGTTTGCATTGTGAAGACAAACAAGAGCATGCATTGGCTCCTTTTGCCCCTCCTTCCCACCGGTTTTGAGATGAGAAACCATTATGGTTTTTCATCTTATTTTACCTAATAATACACTAAAGAAGTAGTTAGTGTATTTTCATTCTTGACTCATCCAAAATTAGAATTCTAGAGAGACAAAAAGCTCTCTTCTTCTTCTCTCCCAAAAACCGAAAATATTGAGTGTTTTACAATATTTTTGGGTCAATTTTCTACAAGATTAATATTGTACTAGTTCATATAATATTAATATTAATTAAGAGTAAGCCTTGGGTATAAAGCTTAGGGAGAGATCCTACACTTGGATCTTAGTTCTTCCATTAAAGGATAGCACAAGAACAAGAGAGAAAGGTGATCTCTCTTGTGCCCATAATCCGAAAATCCCAATGTAAGAATAAGGTTTCTTCCTTACTTTGTTTTAATGTTTGCATGCATAAGATCCATCTTTAATTTTATGACAAATTAATTAAAACATATATGAGTATGTAAGTATATAGATTTACTTTTCCTTCAGGAGGAGTCGTCTCTCTCCCGTCGATCACCACCAGCGCCGGGGTCTTCCTCGCAAAGTAGTCTCGGACATAAGAACTAGGCACCAAACCAGGAACTGTAACAGCCTTCGGCGCCAAGTTCCAGCCGATCAACCTCCTAGCCTCGGCCGAGTCCACCCTCATGGCAGTCTCTGGCCACTCCACCACCTCAGTCCCACACGGCAGCCCAGAGATCATGCCGTAGTCCTCCAACGTGACTCCTACCTCACCAAAAGGCATGTGAAAAGTGGAAGTCGTATCCCAAAATCGGTCCAAGAAAGTGCGGACCAGGCTAAGGTTAGCCCGCAACTTCCTCTTCGCGATATCCCTCCAAGCCTGCACCAGGGCGCCGAACGCTCCCCGCTCGATCATGGCTCGCTCCTCCGCCGACAGCCTCTCGTAGCACTCCATAGCCGTCGTGTAGCCCGAGAACGATCTGATGTTCCCGGCCTCCTGTTGTGATTGGAAACAAAAGCTATCTTTAGTTTGAATGAAATTGGAAAAGAAATTGGAGCAAATGAAACGAAAGAAGATGAGTGATGAGTAATGAATTCAAGGTTACCAAGCTCTTCACCGTCCTATAGGACAGGTGACCCTCCGCAACCCAAAGCAAGTGCCTGCTGTCCCAGGTCTCAGCCCAGGCAGGTGCTCCCCTCAGCTGACGACCTCCTCGCCCCACGTTGGCCCGTCTCGGGGCCTCCTCCTCCTCAACAACCTCCTCCTCGAGGATCTCGTCCTCAGCAACCTCACAGCTGCCCTAGCCGCAGGAAAAGCCTCCTCGAGAGCACGAGAAGCGTCAACAGCAGCGTCTATCTCCATGGAAGCTCTCCCAGAAGTAGAAGCCTCGTCACCTACAAAATTAGGGCACATTTAGGCCGCGTCAAGTGACGACAAGCCTTGATTAGGGGATTTTCGAGTTTTAGAAGCCCGAAGTCGCTCTTTTCTCGCCATCTTTGGCCGTATTCCCACAAACCCGATCACTCATGTGGTAATTTGGGTTAAGTCAAGCCTAAGTTGAAGCCTAGTCATGGGTTCGAGTCGAAATTTCGGCAGCATTTCGTTATAACGGCGATCATGCCCTAGAAAAGTGTCCTGAAAAAGCCATCACAAACCAAGATTCCGAGATGATAGGAAGTTTACCCATCATTCAAGGATTTCAAATGTCAAGTTTCATCGTAAATGGGCAATCCTAAGGCCATTTTCGAAGCAATTTACGGTTTAGCTGTGAAACCGTCTCAATTTCACTCAAATGCTCAAAACTCAATGAAAATTCGAAACAAATACATGGTTATGACCCTTATACTACCAATTAGCCATTTACATGGTCAATTTTACAAGGCAAGATCATTTGGGGGAAAAGCCCCAAATTTTCGACATTTTAGGGTTGAAAACCCTAAATTTTGTCGATCCAATTCGTCCGTTATAGAAGATTAATGCAAGAATGATATACATACCTCGATTAGTCATGGCGAATGAAATCTTTGGATCAAATTTTGGCGGAAATGGTTGAAGTTTGAGAGAGAAATTGATGATTTGTGTTTCGAAACAAATGAATAAACCCTCTGTTTCATCGCGTTTTTTACGCAAAAAAGACACCTCCAGGAACAGACGCAGCAGGTGCTGCGCCTCTTCCAAGAGACGCAGCTCTTACTGCGCCTCTTCCTTAGCTTCCCTTCATACGAATTTTCAAAAATTCGTTATGAGTTCGTTATTTGTGGGCCCATCTTTGGTGCGCCTCTTCCCCGATGCCATTTTTTCTTTTTTGGTCTGTTTGACGATAATTCTTCGTTCAGACCCGCCTTTCTAAGCCAACTGCAGACTGTTGTACATTATTTATCGCTTCTGAGCAGGTATTCTCTGACAGGTGTTTCGACACGCCTTCATTATATTCCCCCAGCGAGAGTAAGCGGATAGACAATCCCTCTCGAGACATGGAGATAAATTCCTGATAAGGTTTTCCCCAACGAGAGTTCACGACATACAATCATCCTTCTCGAGTTCTTCTGAAGTTTGTTTGAAGACGACCCAAGCAGATTTCTCCCAGCAGTTCCCGCTTGTGTCCTGCTACACACAATATTTCCTGTTTCCCCACGGAGTGCGATAAAGGTGTCGTTCTCCAGAGGTTCCCAGACCGGCAGGGTTCTTACACTCAAGCCTTAGTTACCCCTCAGTTTGAAATTATATTTTGGGCCTGCTTTCCATCGATGTTTTCCTTTAAGGTCCCACACCCTAGCACAATCCTTACTTATCTTTTAGATCTTATCCTTTAGCTCTTACGCTTATCCTTTAGCTCCTATGCTTACCCTTAGCTCCTATGCTTACCTTTAGCTCCTACACTTACCCTTAGCTCCTATGCTTACCCTTAGCTCCTAAGCTTACCTTTAGCTCCTACGCTTAACCTTAGCTCCTACGCAACTCCGGAAACGTCTCTCAAGAAGTCTCAGGTATGGTCTCTTCTTATGGCTGACGAGCTTCCTTACGTAGTCTAATGGACTGTAAACGACCTTCCCCGATAGTCGACAGACTCTAAAATGTTCCCGACGACAGGTCCTTGGCTCAGACCCCTTGAGCCGCCTCGCGTCGCCATAGTCGTCAGGTTGTAATCTTCGATTGACCTGATAGCTATACTTTGACTTTCGCCTTGTCCAAGCCTCAGTCAAAGTGGGGGCTTTGTAAATACCTCATTTCTGCACCTCCCGCAAACCATCCGGTGATGATTGGGCCGCATGTTTGTTACGCGGAACGATTTGTGACAGTTCGTAAGTTTATCGTCAAGTTATTGCTCAAACATTGATGTCTACCTCTTAATTGTCATCTACGCACCAATACGGTCGTTTTGACAGTAATTAGAGTACATTTGGAGTCCGGGCCTAAAACCGTCTTCATTTTCTGATAACCGCTAAATCCCGAGTCAGAATGTTCTGGAATGTTCCGGATATTTCTATTCCATATTTTATAAATCTTTCACAATCTTTTATTCTTTGGTAAAGTATTTTCCGTAAAATTCACACAAAATATTAAGGAAAATAAGATTGTCCCGTCATTCCATAACCCAAACACGGAAATCTTTCTTCCGTAGGAGGAAACCACCTGGGAATAGACGCAGCAGGTGCTGCGCCTCTTCCAAGAGACGCAGTGCCTGCTGCGCCTCTTCCCAGGTCCTTTTCTGCGTATTTTTTCGTATCTTTTTTATATCTTTTCGAGATTCACTTCCAAAATTCCTGCGAAAACCCTATTCCTTCACGTGATTAGTATAAATAGGAGCCTTCGCTCCTCATATTTCTCACGCGAGTGTCCGCCCTTCTCTTCTCCCTTTGCATTCTAGACCATGTTCTTACTTTTTGGCGTCTACAAGCTTGAACATTCGACCACGTAAGCTCGGATCCTTCTTAGTACCAGCCTCGTTTGCATGACCGACCAATTTGACCAACTCCACATTAATCAACTTAATTAATCTTAATCGTTTTCCTCTTACGAGGGCACTTTCGTTACATTTGAGTCGAGCATCACTAATCATAAACTTAGTTCATCTCGTTTCGTCAAACATGTAAGTCTGAGGGTATAAGTCTCTCTTTTATTTATTGTTATTTACTTTTTGTATCATTAATTTAAGGTTTATGTCGAAAATAATTCTTAAAACCGATTTATAAAACCATGCTTTAAAACCCTTTTTACGGATTACCAGAAGATGACCGTCGAGAAAGGACGCAAAGAATCGCTGCGCCTCTCTTGAAGGACGCGCAGACTGCTACGCCTCTTCGTGAGGCTGCCGCAGTTCCTGCTTCCTTTCTTCTTTCTTCGTCCTCTGTTAAATCATCGTTCGTAATTTGTCTTCGTTTGTTCTTCAATTCTTTGACATAATAGCGCAATAATTTCACATGTATATTATTTATCATCATTAATACGTATAATTCATCGTTAAATCCCGACTTAAATCCCAAGTAATCCAATATTTGCGGGTTTTCGTCATTAAAATCAATCCGGGTTGTAGAGATTCGATTTTTTCATATTGAGTTTCTGGAATTCGACCTTTGGTATATTTCCGTTTGTCTATTCATCACTAATTCGTCATTAATTTGTCATATTTAACCTATTTAGTTCACCTATGTCACTAATCAATCCTTCACTCATGTAATTAATTTGTTTGCATTCGTTTCATCCATGTTTTATTGCTTTTATGACTCATTCGCATGTAATTAATCTGTTAAATCACTTTCATCCAAGTCGAATATCATAATTAATCCTCAAATTCACCAATTAACATTAACGATTTGCAGTTCCGGCTTCACAGCCAGAACTCACCCTTGGAACAGATGCAGCAACTGCTGCGCCTCTTCCAGTGCTGCGCCTCTTCCAGGTTGATTTCTGTCTCTGAACTTCTGTTCTGCCTTGGCCTAGTTTAATTAGTTTACGTATTTAATCAACTATTAATCGTATTATCGCCTAATTCCTGTTCGTTAATTCCTTTATTCTTTCTTTTCCCAAATTATCCGTTTTAAAGATATTTTCGACATAAATCGTTGATTCCATTGTAATTATTGTAATTTTCATTATTTTATTTTATTGTATTTCTTTTATTGTATCATTTGTATTCCTTCACATATAATTGAGCTTAAATCCCTACTTTGACATTTATTGTATGCTAAATTAATTGTTCACCGACTTAGTTAAATCTTCACATGTTAGGATTAAAACTTGGATGTTGCATTGCATGCATATAATCGACGATATATCGAGTATAGATAATTTCCCTAATCATTAGTAGAGGCCGCTATCGAGGGGGGCGGGATTAGGTGTTCGATCAAAAGAGCTTCCTAATACGTACCCTCACCCCTTACTCCAGATCTCTGTGAACATCCGTGTTCATTTGCATCCACGAGAGTCATTCTAGACATAGAATGCTAAGGGTAACGAGTTCTTGGTGTTCATGTCACTACTTTGTGTCTTGACATGGCACGAGGTATTCGAACGGTTTCCAATTTTCTACAATAAATTGGTGGCGACTCCACAAATGCAAACGTTTGTTTCCCAAGCGCCCCCGTGGCCCCATATCCACAACTTCTATATTTTGAACACAAGATTAGTTTGTATTTATCTTACCCACTTCCTTCCATGGACAAGAGTAACATAATGGCCATTGGGACATAAGTTGTATAGAAGTGACTTTGTATCATCAGGTGTGAAGGATTTTGTTTAGCCTTCACTAGGCCTCAATATGGCCGGCCACTATTCGCAAAACATGGAGGACTTGAAGGGGGATTTTTGGGTTTTTTTTCTTAAACCATGAATCCATTACTATATTTGGTTTTGAGAGATTCGTGTTATATAACTTATATCCCATTGCTTTCAAATGGCAGAGTAAAAGCAATCTCTTTCTTATCATTCAGTAGTCTACGCACGACATTTACGCGCCGTTTCAACTTAACATCTATGTTTATGTTTCAAATAACTCAATAATTGTCGGAGTTATAGACTTACAATCGATGAACAAAATACAATAATTTCTCGACTGGTAATTTCGTTAACTAATACAATCGGGTAATTTCGTTACTAATTGGAAAGTGAATGATTTTTTTTATTTAACCTTTTTAAGTAAGTGCAAATAGTAGAAGTTCTCACATCTTAAGCAAGTTGGGAGGATACGCTCATCGATTGACAAATGATATTTCTAGTCAACATCAAAAAAATATATAAATTGATTATTCAAGTAACTGGACGGTTGATAAAAGACATGTCTCATAATGCCAAGTCTTTATAAGTTGTCAAGTTCAATAGATACGAAACTCACCAACAAAGTACACATTTAGCGCATAACCTCAAAGACGAGGCTCTCGATTACTAACCATGGTGGTTTTCACAGCGTGAAAGCATGTCTAATTTGATGCAAAATAACTTGGATTACGATGCCTAGGAATTGTTTGCATTATGTATGTTAAAAGATTTTTCCTCGCGTGCTAACATGACGAGTCATTCTTAGCCACAGCCGTAAAGTGTACAAATTATATAAGCATGGTGATATTACAGATCCCAAGCCAAACACACCATCATAACAACTACTTTCTCCATCCCAATCATTTGTTTGCCTTTTTATTAAAATACCCCTCACAAAGAATAAAAAAGGCAAATAAATGAATGAGACGAAGGAGAAACAAGCAAGTGAGTGATACAAGTATTTGGTGAAAAACAAGTGAAAGGAAAGGTCGAAGCAAGTCAATATGCTCAAGACCAATAATGGGTTGCTGGCATAATGCATGGTTGACTAACTATCTACTAATTTGAGGACTTCTTGGTATAATGGTGATTAATTTGTATCTTTAAATAGACTAATTATGTCTCGGATTTAATTCCTAAAGGACGGTGATATTGTGTTTTTAATTGAATTGTGAAAACCGGAGCCTATTTGATAATCTTTGTAAAAAGTAAATGAATTTCGATTTTTTTTTGAAGAGCTGACATTTCTAATTACAGGGAAAAATGACAAGGTATGGAATGTCACAGGGAGTGAGTACAATATTGCTATTGATATCAGACATTTTCGAATCTTCTACTTTAATTTGGTTGAGCAATTTATATATGCTATAAAAAAAATAAAAAATAATTAAATATCAATATTCGACTTGATTTTTAAGTTATTAAATTTAAATTTTCATATATAGGGTGAGATCTTACTTTAGTTAGATACATTCTGGATTAATTAAAATGCTATTCAAATTTTATAGAAAGAAATTCAATGAACCTCAAACAAGCACAAGTGTACATGTTGTACAAAAAGTAAAACGAAATGCTTGAGTGCAGGCTTAAACCAATGTATGTATCCACCTGATAACTAAACAGAATGAGATATTACTTTAGTTAGATATGTTCTGAAATATATATTATATATTATAGATAGTATATAGTATATAGTATATTCAGATCCTAAGATCAACAACAACAACAACAACAACAACAACAACAACAACAACAACAACAACAACAACAACAACAACAACAACAACAACAACAACAACAACAACAACAACAACAACAACAACAAAATTATTTAGTTATTATATATCAACTGGCTAGTGTGAATACGATATCGATTTTTTAGTACGAAGAAAGTCACTGTGATTTACAGCAGTCAATTACATACATATATGCTTCTACAAACTATGTCATGGTTCTACATACTTTTAGGGGTGTATTTTGTGATTTTCTAAAACCTCTTTGTCCTTTTCTTTGCAGTTTTCATATTCTCAAGTACAAGAGGAACTTCATCGATGCATGTAGTGAAATTCTTGGTTTTGAAATTACAAGTAAAGGCGTGAGAGATGATCAAGGAAGATTTACTCGTGTGATTGACGTGTGTTCAAATTTTATGTACAGTTTATTTAAAAAACATCAATTTAATGAGAACTTGAAGATGATTTTAATATTTATGTAACTTTATCTCCCGATCTAGTTTATGACTTTTGTTTTCTGCCTTGAAATTTCAGTCTCCTATTGGAATAAATCCAAGCAGATTTATTCGATCACATCGAACTGAAGTATTTCATATGCATTATGACGGACTATTGAAATGTATGGGTAGACAAAAGGTAGGTTCTTGGCTACTTTTAGTTACAAATATGTCACTCATGTTTCTAATGCATATTTATGGTACTCATTAGCCTTTGATTATTGTTCTCATACCAAAATATATCATCATGTATGGTAGGTTATTGTAGGTATTGATCGCCTCGATCCTGTAAAAAGAGTTGTTCAAAAGCTACTTGCTTATGAATGTTTTTGAAAGAAAATCCTTTGTGACATAACAAAGTAATGCTCTTTCAACTAATTATTTCATCAAGAACAAATGTGCCGAAATGTATGGTTCTTATATATTTTTTTTTTCATAATTTAACAATGACCTTTTACAATACAATCATCAGTTTCCATCTTTTCTTTAATTTGCAGATAAGAAGCTCAAAACAGAAATCGATGAGACAAAAGGGCGAATAGATTCAACATAACAACCAAGAGCTAGTTGGAATCCTATAATTGTTCGATTATGTCGTCTAAGTTCTTTATGTTGAGTTGTAATTTTTTTCCCTACATTACTCGTATACAACTAATGAAGAAGCTATCATCTTTATCGCAGTTTAATGGTTTGGCGTTCGATGAAATGTGTTCTCTACTTGTTCGGGCTGCTAAGTTATTCATTCATTAACACGGAATACTTGTTTCTTATAAGTGAGTTTTCTGGTTGACCATTTCATGTCCATATTCTTCAACTATGTGTAGATGTAGGGCCGGTAATATCATTAAGGGATGGTCTTAATTTAGTTAGCTGCGAGTTTGTGGCTTGTCAAGCGGTTAAGATCAAGACGGAGAAGAAGAGTGTTCTACTTTTAGTGAGGTTGGTAAAGATACCTATTTTGTTGTTGTGAAACAAAAATTTAGTTTATGGATGTGAATTGAGACTAAGTGATTAATTTACTTTATTGTCTTAATTATGACTAGTTTGTTGGAGCTTCACAAACTTTACAAGGTGGAGCACTTAAGGTAAATCCATTCAGCATCGGAGACAAGGTGTCGAAACTCAAGGAAGCCCTAACTTTATAAAAGGGGTTCGTTTGATGTCTAAATAAAATGGCGTTACGATCAAATATCTGCATTATTTGGGTTTTGAGTCAGAACCATTGACTGACTGATGGAAAGATAATCTATCTGCATTCAGCATACTACTACAGACATGATTGTCAATTGTGGTCCATGTAATAAACTGCATTCAACATAATAATAGCAATGTACAAGTATTTGAAAGTGATCTGTTTACATCCATGTTTAGAAATGATTAAAACTAATATGTGATTATAATAAAGAACTTAGAAATAAAGAGATCAGTTATGAGAAGTTGACACTTTTGATTGAGGTTTTGTAGTTGATAAGAATTGGTAAATCCAATTCGCAATATGTTGTATGGTTGAGAAATATTGTAGTTGGGCTTTACTGGATTAATGAAATTTCTTACTTTCTACCAAAAAAAAAAAGAAGTTGACACTTTTCCAGTTCTATGTATTAAATGGGGCTGAGGTAAGAAATAGTAAGTGTAGCAAAATGGATGTAGTTAGTAGCGAGTCCTGAGTTAGACGGCATGGGCTTACTTATTTAGTATAGTAAAATAAATGCGTTGGTTCTCATCATCTAAGTAAGGTTATTTCTTTTCTTTGCTTACTTATTAATGCCTTTTGTGTTTCCATTTTTTATCATTTAATATTCCCAAAAAGGTTAAGTGATCATGATTTTGACATCCTTCACTATAGACATTGTGATCTTCTAAGTGTTAGTTGAAGATCGATTTCTGCATTTAGAAAATACAGAGTATAAGATAGTATTCATAGAGTCGTACAAGTTACAATGGGATAATTTTAGAGTCTACATACATATATAAAAATACCTTACAGTGAACTATTTGTCTTAACATGTCAAAGATCTTTGAATTGCAGTTTTTATTCCTTAAAACAATATTCGTTCAATCTTCAAACTTGTTTGGATTTGATGTGGAATTTAAAACCGAGATAGTTTCTTAACTCCAATTTGAAATTCCTGAAAACCAGCAAAAGAAAATAAAATATAATTTGAGAGCACAAATAAAATAGAGTAAACATTAGAAAAAATACAACTCTGTATCAAAAGTATAAAATTGAGCCTCAATACATAAAATTGAGAACATAAGTTGTTATAGTTTTAAAGCCAAAATTAAGTGTGAAATTTAACTTGACTCGTTCTTATGTGTCGGTATTACATACTTTGACGATATTTGAAGATATTTATTACAATACCAATTAATTACCTTTGTACAATTGAATCGAACAATTTTAGTGGTGGTAAACTAGAGTAGTACTAAAAGGATTTACTTTTATGTAATGGTACAAGGTATTGGAAGTTAGATATTTTGCAAAGGATTTTTGGTACGGTAATTAAAATTTATGTAAACACAAATTATATTCCGTATTATATAAGAATGTTGTATGATACGACTACTTAAAAAATGACCACTTTATAGTTAAAAGTGACCACCTTATATATTATTATAAGATGACAAATAAAACATGGGTCCATCCCAAAGTGGTACCAGTCTATGATGATTACCTTGCTAGTTGTCTGTGCTCCCGATTCATTTTTGGCATCCACTAGTTTGTAACTCGGAACTTTTTATTATTGGATATGTCTTGAGTTTAAACATGATTTCCTTGATTGACTTACTTGGCTTCCGAGTTGGTGAGTCAGACCTGGGTCGGCTAATGGATGCTCAAACAAACCCATCTGAAATTCAACATGTAAAATCCTTTTTACTGCATCATCAATTGTAGTCATTGGAATGAGATTTTTTCTCACTTCCAGGGTCAGTTCATCAATGAATTTCGTGTAGTTGTAAGGAACCATGATATGCAATGTAGCATATTACTAGTCATATACTCATATTATTTTCATTTTTGATTGAACCAACAATTTCTTATTCCCATCGCCTTTGAAATATGATTGAAAAAAGAAGCAAATTTGTTTGTATTTCATATAATACGAAGTAGCTAGCATTGGTTGAAATATGATTGAAAAGAGGCATTGTACTAATAGAGGTCATCTGAGATACGGTTTACTCTGATTATTAGGTGTATGGCACACTTTGTCAGATGTACATTTCATGAACCATGTCTATACCAACGTAAAGATATATAAATAACATGAATATTATTATTCACTTCCTTAACTTCAATATTTTAATAACCATGTCGATACCAGCATGTATACTGGCATGAACGGAGTAGGAATAGTTAGCATGAGCAGGCGAAGTAATCCGGCCAACCCATGCCAGTGCCAAATTTCAACAGGTTTTGTTTTAAAATGTCTTTTTCACCGTCCTGCAACTCCAATACTACAAACAATGTTGTCAGGATCGTGATCCTACTTTAAATCGAAGAGGGGTGACAATATTGGATCGCAAGATCGATTTAAAGGATCGTAAGATCCTACAAATAGCTTGGATAAACAAGTTTATGTAAACAATTTGGTATAATTTTTTATATATAATGTTAAAACTTTATTTAATGACACGAAAGTATTAACAATCATATGAATATATTACATATACCTTTAATTTAGAGTTGTAAGTATAGAAAAATAACCAACTCACAAATTTGTAACACAAATAAGCCTTTTACGATCCTACCATCGATCCTACACGACCTTGTACGATCCTATGCGATCTTGTACCGATCCCTCCACCAAAACGATCTTACGACGATTTGAATCATTTTCCATTTATTGGATCGTACGATCCTACGATCCGGGTTGCGATTTTAACAACAATAACTACAAATTTACTCCACAATCTTATCAGAATGTTACCCTGAATTTCAATTTTTTTTTGAGAAAACCTGTCACGAAATTGTAATTAACATCCATCTTAAGCCCATTACAGCTCGAGTACGAGACCATAATAGTCGAGACACCGTTGATAATGGTGTTATTGTAGCCGGGCATGGTGAATGCTGAGCAACGCATGATAATCTATGACTGTATTCTTCTCATTGATTCCTTTCGTTGTACCCAAAAATTCTTACTCAAGGGTTAAGGTGAAGATCCAAATCTCATTACTTAATTGAATTAACAATTTGTCGATAGCATTTCATTATTTGATAAGTTATGTAACACGGTTTTATAATTGATTATAGTGACATTGTTTTATAATTTAAACAAAAAGGGTAACTAAAAGTCTTAAGAAAAATGATGACAAATATGAAATAAAAAGTAAAAATTACTCGTAATATAGAAGTACTAGAAGAAAAAATTGACCAGAGTCGATAATAATTTAAATGGTCATAAATACCTAAGTGATATAGTTTCATTATCTAAGCTTGTACACGTTAAACTAAACAAAAAATGCAACTTATGATAGAGAAAAGTAGGAGATTTTTATTCCTTTGAGGTGAGTGAAGTATATACGTAACGAGGGGAGCTAAGTCATCGCATCAGTTACCGAACTATTATAATTTAAATGCTTACTAGGTGAAAGGACCGCCACGAAAATATAAAAGGGTTCGTTTAATGTCTAAATAAAATGGTGTTACGATCAAATATCTGCATTATTTGGGTGTTTAGTCGAAACAGTTGACTGGCTGATGGAAAGATAAAATATCTGCATTCAGCATACTACTACAGACAGGATTGTCAATTTTGGTCCATTTACTAATCTGCATTCAGCATAATAATAACAATGTACAAGTATTTGAAAGTGATCTGTTTACATCCATGTTTAGAGATGATTAAAACTAATATGTGAGTGTAATAAATAACCTAGAAATAAAGAGATGAGTTATGATAAGTTGACACTTTTCCAATTCTATGTATTAAATGAGACTAAGATAAGAGGTAGTACGTGTAGCAAAATGGATGTAATTAGTAGCGAGTCGTGAGTTAGACGACATTGACTTATTTAGTATAGTAAAATAAATGTGTTGGCTCTCATCATCTGAGTACGGTTATTTATTTTCTCTGCATACTTATTAATTAATGTCTTTTGTATTTCCATTTTTTTCATTTAATATTCCTAAAAGGATTAAATGATCATGATTTTGACATCTTTCACTAGAGACATTGTGCTCTTCTGAGTGTTAATTGATGACCGATCGCATTTAGCAAATACGGAGTATAAGATAGTACTCGTAGAGTCGTACAAGTTACAATGAGATAATTTTTAGAGTCTACGTACACATATCAAAATATCTTACATTGAACTATTAGTTTTAGCATGTCAAAGATCTTTGAATTGTAGTTTTTATTCCTTAAAACAATATTTGTTCAATCTCTAAACTTGTTTGGGTTTGATGTGGAATTCAAAGCCGAGATAGTATCTTAACTCCAATTTGAAATTCCTGAAAACCAGCAAAAGGAAATAAAATATAATTTGAGAGCACAAATAAAATAGAGTAAATATTAGAAAAATACAACTCTATATCAAAAGCATAAAATTGAACCTAAATATATAAAATTGAAGACATTAGCTGTTATGGTTTCAAAGCCAAAATTAAGTGTGAAATTTAACTTGACTCGTTCTTATGTGTCGGTTTTACACATTATATACTTACTTTGACAGTATTCGATGATCTTTATTACAGTATCAATTAATTACCTTTGTATAATTGAATCGAACAATTTTAGCGATGGTAGACTAGAGTAGTAGTAAAAGGATTTAGTTTTAGGTAATGGTGGAAAAGTATTGGAAGTTAGATATTTTGCAAAGATTTTTTTGTATGGTAATTAAAATTTATGTAAACAAAAATTATATTCCGTATTATATAAGAATGTTGTATGATACGACCACTTAAAAATTGACCACTTTATAGTTAAAAGTGACCACCTTATATATTATTATAAGATGACCACTTTTAATACTCTATATAAAACTCACTGTTTTTCATAAAGTAGTTATGGAGTATTTTTATTCGTCGCGCCATAAAATAGTCACATTCGGAGTAATAATTTTGGTATGTAAAACACCTGTTTTTACTAGTACTAGGGGAAAATGAGAATGAAGCGTAGACGTTGCAGAGATTGGACAACAAGGGCCTAAATACTGCCTAATGTGTCTGTAATTTGTATCTTTATTTTCATACAAAATACTAAATAACTTGTTTATATAGTAAATTATAGATTACTGCCACCAACATTTCACTTTTTTTCACTTACTTCTACGTCAATTTTTTTTTAACATTACACCCATATTATTTGCTCAGTTCATAATTTGCACCCAAAATAACTTTCAGGCAGTTTTCCGTCAAAATTCAAATTTTCTGGTTAAAACACTAAATTTTTTGACGATTTTGCCCTTACTTCTTCTTATATCAAGTTTATATGTTATTTCCCCCCTTTTCCTTCTTTATTGTTATAACCCAACTTATTTTGATTATCTCTCATCTTCTTCTAAAAATTTTATCCCCAAATTTGATTTCAAGACCTCATAATTATTCCACATTATTTTGTGTTCCTTTATTGTGTGCAATTTTATTCAATTTTACACTCAATAATATTGTTTTTTGTTTAATATTTTCTACGGGTTGATGCTAATTAGGGGATTGGTGAAAAATCTTTCAATTTAGGAACCTTCAATCAAAAAGAAATAAGGTTAGCATTTTGGGGAAATTTAGGGGGAAATTTGCGGGAAAACAAGGATAAAAGGATGAATTGGGTCAATTAAATGAAAAATCGCATGTGCTAATCGTATTATAAATTTTTTCACCTGAAAATCGTGTTAGGTGCAAAATTTGATCTAAATAAAAAATATGGATTTAATTTTAAAAAAAAAATTGACGCGGGAGTAATTGAAAAAAAAGTGGAATATTGGTGGGAGTAATAGATAATTTACTATTGTTTATAAAACTAATCAAACCAAAGTATTGAATATTAGTATAAAACAAATAAATCAGCAACTCGGCTATACCCATCTCAACTTAGTACACTAAATTTTGGTTGACATTTCTCGATAGCATAGAATTGTTGGAGGCAGGGCAACTGGTGCCCCTATTGCCATTATTGATCACCATGTCTTTCATTACATGGGTGATTGTTGGTGTCTCCATGTTTGCCTTATTCGTTAAGGACTGTTTTATTTGTTCAACAAAGGCTTAAGCTTAGTTGTCAATACTAGATCTTGTCTTACATTTGAAATTTTGTCTCGAAAATTTTGAATATTAGGGTGTTCATGCCCAAATTTTGATTTTTCATGTGTAAAACATGGTTTAATTGCTTTGTAAGACTACTATCCATGTTAGTGATGCTATATTTTAACAAAAATCGAAAATATCTTTTTGTGGTAGAATGTAAACATTCTCATTAAGCTCAAAGACGTAACAGTTACATCATCAGTTCCATTACACATCCACATTAAATAAGCATGTATACAATAAAACTCCTCACTACACAAACTCTTACTAGCTAGTCAACAGGTTCATGCTATACAACCAACTACTATTCATATGATTCAACATAATATGATTCAACAAATTAAGCCGAAACTTCACAGCTTCCTTTACTCGAGCCAAGACAAAACCAGGAGCCTGCACTGCCCCTGCAACTCGTGCCTGGCTCCTTGTCATCCCAAGAAAGTAAAGTAAATTAGCAATTGTAGCCATGACACCTTTTTCTTCAACAAGCTTGTGCATCTCTAATGCAGAATCCAGTCCAGCAGAGGACCATTCTAAGTGATACACAGCCAATCAGTTACCATCTTTAGACATTTCTTACTATAGACACAGTAAAAAAACAAATGCTCATGAGTTTCCTGGTGACTACCACAAAAGAAACGCAGACCATCATTGATAATTCAAACTATAAAAGTCTCATCTTGGTAAGCAATCTGTTCTTTGCATAGAGCCAAATGATGAAATTGACCTTTGGGAGACTGATACGATTCCAAACAAAAGGAACCCAGTTCAGCTTTGTGCCAGGTCCAGGGAACCAATTATACACATTATGAGTTGCATACTCCTTCATAAGCCAGTTTTGATTGAGGAATCCAGCTTTCAACTTGTCTTTCACTCTACTTATTTCACGCCATGCCCAACTTGGATTGACAGTAGGTTCATAAGACCACCAGTCACATTGCTTTAAGTAGATATGATGCACCCATTTGATCTAGAGATTGTCCTTTTTATTTGTTATCCACCAAGAGTATTTGCCAATACTAGCAATATTCCAATAGTAACAATTAACCAGACACAAACCTCCATGTTCCTTAGCTAAACAACAAGTATCCTAAGAGACAACAGAAACTTTGTGGTGCTCATCAGAACCAGACAACAGATAATTCCTACAAATGTTATCAACTCTACGCTCCCATCTACCGAATTGTCTTACCAAGGCCTACCGTAGCAAATAGAAATGCTACTATTTCGGTTGCCCAAGGTAGAGTATATATCAAATAGACCATAAAAGAACGTTAAATGAAAGTAAATAAATGTTTAGTCGGATACAAACCACAATACCAAAACTGAAATACAAATCCAATAAAAAGAAATGATCATCTAATGTCGACATAACAGCGGAAGCTAGCTAGACTTGGCGATTCTCTCATCCATCCTGCGATAAGCTCAATCAACCAAAACCTGCTCGATATCTGCTCACCATCCCCTAATGGATCACTGCAGGTTTTGCAACAATGAAAAGGGGTCAGTCAACTTCATAACAAACTTAAACTACAACGACAATAATAAACTATCCAATTCAATCCTGCAACCTGCAACAATACAAATTCCCAACTTCCAAGTACATCATCTGAACCGCAACCCAAATATGCCAAGTTACCCATCGCAACAGGTACCTACACCGCCAGTGGGAGACCACAACCTTGCCACCTAAGCTCTGCTCATCGCAATAAACGCATCCAGATCATTAATGTGCACATCCCCCTTGTGATGGGAGCCACAAGGGGCGAACATGGGGATGCAGACCATCTCCCGACAATGGCTCCACAATCAATACCAATAAAACCAAGTCATCACATGACTATCACAATAAGAAATCGTATAACATCACATCACTGGAAAGAAATCGTACAAATGACGGAGTAGGGAAACCCTACCTTATTCGCAAATTCTAAAAGACAACAACCAAGCAAGCTAGAACTGCTCCTCTACGAAATCGTCACCTAACAATGGTAACCAAACAATACTAATCACAACCATCACTAATTAACCATTTCTCAAAGACCAACCCAATCCAGGGTTTGCAATAAAATCGACTTAAAGCAAAAGGGTAGAAATCTAGGACTTACAAACTGATAGACGCGCGAACTACGAAATCCGAACACCGAAATGATAGATCCTTGCTTGATAGTTGATTAGAGTGATTAAGGCGTAAATTAGGTTGTAAAAATAATTATGAAATGTTAATGACGACGGAAGTGTTTATTATATAGTCCTTAATCATTCTAATCAAAACCGCAGAAAATAACTCGTCAAACCGGGTATTCGGTCGAGTACCTGATATACTCGACCGAGTACGCCCAACCCGACCGAGTGCCTCACGTACTCAGCCGAGTGCACCCAAGGTAGTAACCTACCTAAAAACACTCAATGACTCTGTGACACCCCCATATGCCAAGGAGTCTTAACAAGACCTTCCCTAGCATATAAGGACATCACCATCTTGGTTTCTCGAGGAAATCAATCATCAAAAGTCGATAAAAGAACATTTATAGTTACTTTACAAGTGATTAAACCAAAACTACTGATACAAACGATACAACTCATCAACACTATGTCAACTACTCCTGTCATGACTCGTGAAGACTCATCCCGCCAAGACTCCGGCTATTATCCAAGACATCACCTGCTAAGACTGACTGCTCACCATAAGGGATCACGGCAGACACACAAGAACAAACAAGAAACAACCACACAAGGTCAGTAACTAAGGCAAGACACAACATCAACTACCACCATACTAGAAATAAAACCAAGCACACACACAAGTCACAACCACTCCAGCCAATCACCGTCATCGACTGTCCACTAGACCAGCCCTGCCAGTGGGGGGACAGCAGCCGTTCCCACCTAAGCCCCGCTCATCATATCGAGCGATAACCCTATCCCATTAAAGTGCACATCCCCTCCTGTGGCGGGTTCCACTGAGGGCGAAACTAGGGCGTGAAGCCACTCCCGCAAGTGACTCCACTCAACTGAGGACGCACCTCGAGAACCATAGACAATCATTCACAATCAACTGCACCACACCAACAACAACAAACGAAATAACACAATACCAACCAATTACCATAATCAATCAACCACACTGACACTACAATCAACATAACAACCGACACACTAAACAACCGAAAGAAACTGAGTAGGCGAACTTACCTTTAGACAACCGCAGCGATTCCTTGTTCAATCACATTACATCAACCAGGCAAGAAAAACCCCTATACAAACAGTACAAACACCTATTACTACCACCACAATCCTACAAGGAACAACAATGACAAAGATGATGATGATGACATACCTACGCATCGTACATCGGCGTCAAGACCGCTACCCGACTCAAGCAACCTATCCCCAAGGCACAAGCATCCTCAAAGGCTTCCATGGAAGGAATTAAGGTGAAGGGAATGAGGTAAGGCGACATCTAGGTTTAGAGAAGAGAGGCGGAAATGATTTGCGATTCTATCGAAACACGATTATAAACCCTCGCTGAAAAGCCGCTACTCGATCGAGTAACAAACTTACTCAATCGAGTGACCCCTACTCGATCGAGTACTCAAGCTACTCAATCGAGTAGCTTCGACTAGATCGAGTACCACTCACTCAAAGCCTATCCTAACCCCAGACATCTCTTGTACGAATTCCCAAGGGCTGCAACATGCCCCTAAGGTCGGTCAACGTCAGTCAACGGGTCCCTAAAAGGACGGGTATTACAGTCTTCCCCCCTTAAAAAGAACTTCGTCCCCGAAGTTCGGCTCATCCTCTCCCGAACCACACGACAAAGAACTCAAGGCAACACCCCGTTTACCCGACACAGGTCAACAAAACTGTATAGAAATGTTATCCCACTACGTATGTCTATCAAACATCATCATCGTCAGCCACCTAACACACGCCACACACTCAAACCTCAACAACTAATAACTTCCTTTTGAGCTACTGAACACATATCATGCACCAATACAATCAACTCGACTATCACTTATACTACTACATCGAATTACTCAGACATGTACCAACACGATTGCGAGACTATACTTACATTCAACATCGGCCAACAATTACCAAAACAACCATGCAGAACAACGGTGCAACTATCGATTCACAACAATACATGGTTCATATCACTCTATCACCTCAACCACACAATAACTTACCGAAAACGACTCTCCAGTTGCCAATAACATTTTATTCTCAAGCCCATAGCAAATAATTAGCAAATAATTACCGAGAACTGAGTGCACAACATGCTATTTCATTTGAGAGTTGCTATAAATCCTTTACTCAGATGCATTACAACCATCATGAAGTTACCAAACATACCTATGAAACTTTAAAACACACATATGAAATTATTCAAGTAATTGTTCACATGCTTTAACATACCACAAAATACCGAAGAATTGTTATAATTGCAATTTTTTTTTTTTTTACAACATTACTCTTCCCCTCTAAAAAGGAACTTCGTCCCCGAAGTTCACCATCCGACGACCTCCCTGTCTCTTAATCCGACACCTATCACATCTTATTGACATTACTCATAAACCATTCAACACAACTTTGCTTACCCGCACACCACTTCTAACGGACATTATATTGTTACAACTCATATAAAGGTGAACTATAGAAATTACACACTTCTTCTCGGACACATAGACACATATCTCATGTGACAAACCTAGCAACCTTTCCACAACTCGATATGAAACATTACTCTGAAGAAATGGAAATATTATAAACATATTACTCGCTTAGTCATGGCAGATGGTATGCGCATACAGATTTCAAAGTAGTACGAATACCACTAAAACAATGTAAATTACTTAAGTCCCTATCCATCCATGACATCCGACTCTAGATAACCATTACTCATAAGCTATGGGTATATACACATGCAAATATAAACTTAAACGACTTCACTTGCATGCCAAATTCCCGTAACAATATGTACCGTTGTCCCGTCACACCTATATCTCACAAATGTCACTTATAACTCAAGCACAGGTCTAAACGTGACTAGTAACGAGACTAAAACATGTTACGAACCATCAACAACCATGATTAATATCGAAACATCCAAAAATAAAAGCATTAAAACAATTGAAATATCAAAAAGTGCCTGTAAAAGTGACACTCGATCGAGTGGGTTAGACACTCGATCGAGCTGGCCCTACTCGATCGAGTATCTTAGCTACTCGATCGAGTAGCCCGAGATCAGAATACTCCTTACGTAGACTCACCTGCAGCTACTCGATCGAGTGAGGGGCACTCGATCGAGTGGCTTCAGGTAAAAAATGCTCTAAATTTCAAACACAAGCTATATAATCACATAACCACGAATCGGGATGATAACCCGACCACCAATCCTGTAAAACAAGTCCAAAATAAGCAAATACGGCCTTATGGCCACTGATACAACCAAGTTCGAAAAAAAAAAGTACCAACCGAAATAACTAATATCCATCATAACTACAAACATAACAAGGATAAACGGAGTATCACTCCTGCTGCTGCTGCTCGCCCATCACGGCGTCCTCATCTCCACCACCACCCGAAGTGTCTGCTCCTGACGCACCAAGACCCGCATCACCACCGGCTCCAGCATCTGGTCTCATGTACCAAGGGGTCAAACCACCGTAAGGGTACGCCTGAGGCTCTCCTCAAGTAGACATGTCCACCCCGTAAGAGTGGAAAACCCTGCTGCTGTCCCCGACTCCCCTCCACCAAACCGGATGAGGTCCCGAGATCCCAATAACCTGAACATACGCCATCTCATGCAGGTTCCGAATAGTCAGGGTAGAAGACACTCTCTCGGCAAGGTAGCTCTCATACCTCTCCGGGGTATCAAAAGAAGGGTAACCAGGAAACGGATACTGTGGTGGTACCGGCTGCTGTGGCTGAGTCTCAGCCATCCTTTCTCGCACTCGGCGTGGCCCTCTCCCAATCCTAGGTCGATCCTCCTCGGCCCTCACGTTCTCCCCCTTCCTCGGCTCAGGCATGACTTGGAGGATCTCAGGGTCGATGAAGTACGTCTGCCTCGCAGGGCGTGCATCCCCTTCCTCCTCCTCGTCAGAGTCGGCAGATATAACTGCCGCAGGTAAAGGTTCTGTCGGTAGGAGGTGCTCAGGAGCTGGTATCTTCATCCAACTCATGTCCCACACCCTCCACGCTAAACTACCATCCTCCAAGGTTATCAACCATTTCAGGTCGAGGAAGTAAGCTCTGTCCAAGGTAGGTACCGGGGTGGCTAACGGGGTGTAGGCCGAAGAAGCCTCAAAGGAAGTTAGCTTCTCAGCTAAACGTGTGGCAATGGCACCACAACTCAGGATCCTAGTGTCAGACGAGGCCATCAGAGCTAGACTGGCACACACTATGGCGGAAGCACTAAAGGTCACTCTCTCAGTCCGCTCGGGGTTAAGGTACGCCATCAGAAGCATCAACTCATGTGAGTTCAACTTACTCACATCCGATCTCTCGTAGAGGAGGCATGACAAGGCACGAAGAAAGATTTTCAAAGTGACATGTTGCACATCATTGATCAACATGTTACTAGCAGTGGGAGCTGATTTTCCGGTGATATAAGGCATAAGACTGCTAACCCCACACTCGGTCGGTATGTGATGGGGTGATGTCGTCGGGTCACATCCAATCAAACACATTTATAATACTCAACAAACAACTAGTTAGCGGTAAGTCTAGGTCGATCCATGGGACGGTGTGCTTTGGGTTCTAAGTCTATCTATCTCAATTTATGCTAGTGTCACAATTTGGTTGGGTTTGTAGTTGTGTTCTAGACTAATAAAAGCAATAAAGTATAACAAGCAATGAAATAAAGAATGTAGACAAATGATTAAAAGTGCTAGGATATCATGGGGTCATAGGGGATTCATGGGAATTGATCATACAAACATGTTCTCAAATTATAAGCAAGCAATTATTGTTGTGATGGATTGAGTTGGGTTATATCTTACAATCCTAGGAATGTTTGGGTCCCGGAGCCGAATCGATTAGATTGTACAACACCTACAAGTCGACTTAGTCTTCCCTACTCAACAACATGCATGGTCTAATGAGACTCGAGTTGGTTTATGTCTTACAAGTCTCATTGAAAAGATAGGAGATGGTGATAAATGCAAGGATTCATAGGCTTAGCATTTCATCAAACATAACATGTGCATGAGTTGAGATCAAAACAAGCAAGCAAATAAACCATGAAAGCATATTAATTTAAGCATGAATCATTCCCCATGTTGGTTTCCCCTAATCACCCATTAACCCTAGCTAAGAGTCTACTCACTCATTATCATGTTGATCATGCTAGCAAGGTTGTCAATCATACCAACAAAAGGAAACATGATGAATAAATGAAAGTAATTAACAATAATTAAAGAGGGATTAAGAGAATTATACCTACTAATGATTCCAATAATAAAGCAAAGATAAAAGAAGTACTTGATGCTTGATTGAGAGGTTGTCAATCTCCCAATAATAACCCAAATAATCTTCAATTACCCAATAATAAACTTGAATAATAAACTTGAACAATAATTATGGAAAGATTAATGTGTAATTTGTGGAAAGATTAAAGAATAATCTATTCTAATCTACTCCTAATCTAATCTAAGGAAGGATTTTCTAGCTAAAAAGATGTGTATTCTAATCTAATAAAACTTCATGATTTGATTATTACAAATGGGGTATTTATAGTGGAAATTAGGTGGATGCATTAGGGTTAACTAAGGGTTAAACTAGTAATTACACTTTTGAGATTTGAGCAGGGAGACTCCGGTATTTTTCGAAGGAAGGGCGTCTTTCACGGAGCTTGGAGAACACGAAAATTGCTGTAAAGGAATTCGTGCGTATTGGAGTCGGGACGAGCGGATTCTGGCTGGGGAAAACGGGCGGATTCTGAAGATGCAATCCGGGCGGATTTGGGAGAAGACGCACGGATTGTAGTTCACGTAGAAAGGAAAAGTTTCCTGTCCAGGAATACGCTCGTCCCGAGCGAAATATGGGCGTCCTGGGCTTCAACCCGAGCGGGTTGAATTTGACCCGAGCGGGTTGAGCTGTATCTTGAGCTCGGATTGTAAAACGGACGTCATTTTCTCATCCGGATTCGTATTGGAGTGATTCAAAAGCCTAGATCACTTGATTATTAGACGCCGTTCCATCTAGCATATTTTCAGAGTCAAAGGAGCAACTCTTGATTCGGTTTTCGAGCGATTTCTTCTTGTAATGCCTTCCCTCTCGTCATTCTTACTTTTAACCCTTTGATCCTTCTATATACACTTTATTCCTACATCTTTGGTCATCATTATTGCCTCCTCTTCATACTAGTCCATCTAATATCATCAATCAGCTTCCAAATATGCACGAAAGACGGGAATTTCCGCCTTATTATCTCCTTTTCTACAAAACATATGAAATGCAATAGAAAAGCAAATAGGAAGGTTTTGACGGATAAAATGGCCATAGAATGTTATAATAGTATGAAAAATAGGCTCAATTAGGGGAATAAATGTGTGGAAATAATGGTCACATCAAATATCCCCAAACCGAACCTTTACTCGTCCCGAGTAAAGAGGTGACTAAAACTAGACCTTTATTTAAACTATCCTACTAATATAGCCGATGTGAGACAATTAGCGGGTCTCACTCCGCCCCTTCAACTCACAACAAGACAACCATGAGGTAGGATGCCTTCTTGCAAGGCAAGGTGGGTCTTGCCAAAATGGCGACACATCCAATCATTAAGCACACAAAATCAAGTAATGGATGCATCAACAAAAGAATAGCCACTTTCCTCATCTAAGTGGCGGAAATTATCTACAAGGGAAGCAAATCAAGGGTACACACTCCTTCATAGATACAATTTCTTCAAACTACTAAGCCTAGAAGGATACCAATAAATCACCTCCAAGTTGTGTCAAGCTAGGGTACCTTTGTCCTCAATCGTTAAATGTTTTTGTCAAGAATAGACTTCCTATGGTGTTAGAAACACTGGAGGATCGCGGAATTCCCCCTCTTGTCTAGACAAGAAGAAGGGTCGTCCCCTCTCTACCATGCACAAAAATGGATACGATGGATAAAGGGATCGATAGATATTTGAGTTTCACTTTGGGAGTTTGATTTGTTGTTTGTTTTTCCCCCTAATTTCTTGTGGCATACAACATTTGAGAACACTTTCTTTTGCCATTTCTTTCATTTTTGGCTTTTCAATACTTGACAACTTTTCAACTTTTGCATTTTTCTTTTGAATCATTTTCAAAGTCACCCCATATGTAGTGAGGGTGCCTTATATTTGAAGCTTTAGGAGTTCTATTTTTGCTCCTCTTTTCTTTTGATGCATTTCTTTGCAAACTTTCTTTCACTTTTTATTTCATTGAACTCAAATTGATTTCTTTTTGTGCCCATTCCCTTTGATGCCAAAAATGTGGTAGAACATGGATGATGGATGGATGGATGGATGGATGCATGGTTTCAAGGGTCACCTTGGAATAAACGGTAGCCAAGGAGTTATCACACCACAAGGTACTCTTGACTAGGCCTTAATCCATGGGTCAAAGGATACTAGCATGACACATCCTAGGGTGTTTTACAAGTATTCTAACAAGCAAAGTCTTAAGAAGAAAAAGCATCTACTAGGGCCTATATACACTTGTCAAACTTCCCAAGTAGATGGTTTCGCAAAAATTTTCTAACATGGAAACTACATGCCATGATGCGACTACCATATAAACATCCTAATGCAAATGTTTCTACCAACTAATATGTCATATAAACTAAATGCAAGTCCTAAGTTCACATTGTTTATACCGCATCAATCAAAATAAAGCCACATAGTCATTAACATAAAGAGGAAAAAGGAGATTGGAAAGATCATACCATGCGGTCTTCAATATCCTCATGTCTCGGATGTGGCGTAGTCAATCAATAAGAAAAAAGGATGAACAAACACAATATATACAAAACAATATATACAAGTCTACACTACAAAGGAAATGAACTTGTTTTTTGGATTTTTCAAATTTTCAAATTTTTATGGTTTTTGTTTTTATGAAATTAAAAGACATATTTTTGTGATTTTTCGAAATTTTTCAATTTTTATGCATTTTTGGAATATAAATTCCCATCCCCCACTTTATTTTGAACATTGTCCTCAATGTACATGTATGAGTAGGAATGAAAAAGAAATACATGTTTTTGGATTTTTGATTTTTTTTAAATAAAGTACAAATGCAATGATATGGTATGAATGAATGCATGCATGCTCTAACTAAATGCAATTCTATATGACATATATAACAAATGAATGCAATCTAAACTATACTATATGATGCATGATTTCTAGTAAATTATGGTCACCTATGATCAAACCTCCCCAAACCGATTTAAACACTATTTCTAGTGTAGAAATGAATAGGTTTGGCCATTAGTGACAATGCATGAATTCTAGTCTACATGCAATTATCTATATGAATTATATTACAATGCAACTATACTATGAACTAACTAATGTAAATGCAATATGAAATTTAATACAAATGCAAGCTAAATGTATATGTATATAACTAAATGCAAGTGAAAATGTAATGCAAAGTGAAAGGAAAGGGTATCTTACAAATGGTGGTTTGAGGGAGGACTCCACCAAACTCATTCATATTCCATTATCCATGGAGCTCAATGCTCTCAATAGTTGATCAAAGGTTTGTGAATGGTCCTCAAGTAAGCATGAATAAGTCTTGAACCATTGCCAAATAGAGTAGGGCCAATCCATGAGGGACCTCCCTTTGAACTCCTTCCCCTTCTCTTTAGATTTGTGATGGTGGCCTTCCCGGCTCTTAAAACTAGCAAACTTGAGATTCTTGTCATGGGGGCTTTTCCGGTTGCTCCTATTTCTTCCAAAGTTGAAGATGCGAATGCTTGGACTAGTCAATTCTCCAAGGATAGAAGGCGAACTTTCATGGCATTGATGATGGGATGTCTTAGGATTTGGGATAGTGGATGCCAAATTTCCACATATAGACTCCTTCTTAACCTTTTCTTTGAGCTTCCCCACTAAGTAATTCTTGTATGACGATTTGACTTTTGTGAGAAGGTCCATAATGTCATCTCCAACTATCATGGGTTCCATAGTGGGTGCAAAAAGGTTCTCATGAAGGCATTCCTCCTCTTCATCGAAGCAATCTTCAAACTTCTCAAGGATGGGTTCCTCAAGAAAGCTAATCCCATAACTCCCTTCATCATTTGAGTCCATATTTCCCTCATCATCTTCTTCCATAGATGCATTATCATCGCTTTCTCCATATGAATCATAAATAGGGGCTTCACTCTTCTTCACCAACTCATTCTCCAACACCTCAACATCTACTTCAAATGACACACCCTCATACTCACAAAGGCTAAGAGTATTTGGCTTACTCAACCTCATGTCTTCATCATCAAATACCACACTTTCATACTCATAAGAGCCCAAAGAGGTTGGCTCTTCCCACTTCTCATCAAAGGTAACTCCTTCAAACTCACATTCATGGTCAATGTCCAAGGAGTGGTGGGGGGTGGTTTCTTGGGATTCTCTCATTTGGGCAATTTGAATCTCCAACTCCTCACCTTGGGCAACAATGCCTTGAAGAACATTGTCCCTCTTTTGGCTCTCCTCTAGCATTTGTTTGAAGAAGTTTTGTTGATCTCCCATCATTTGGAGAATCACATTTTCAATGGGTTCATCTTCTTGTTGTGGGTAGGTGTGAAAGTGGTTGTATTGTGGCAATTGAAGTTCATTGTGAAATGGGTATTGGTTGGGTGGTTGTTGTTGATATTGGGTGTGGTGATTTTGCTGGGAAAAATTGGGGTAGTGGTTAGGATTTTCGTTGTACAAATAATAAGGTAGGTTTGTGTTGACTTGGTCCTCAAACTCCCCATACCCATAGTCATACTCCAAAGATTCACCACATACTCCATATGTCAAGTCTTGGGTCATCATCATTGGTCAAGATAGAGATACAACTACAAACATGGAAACTACAAGAAAACGGTAAAAACGATCCTTGTGGAACAAGTTCCTCAAGGTGAAAGCACAATTAAAATAGACAAACAAGTAAGAACTTAATCACATAGCACCATCCCCGGCAACGGCGCCATTTTGATGGGGTGATGTCGTCGGGTCACATCCAATCAAACACATTTATAATACTCAACAAACAACTAGTTAGCGGTAAGTCGAGGTCGATCCATGGGACGGTGTGCTTTGGGTTCTAAGTCTATCTATCTCAATTTATGCTAGTGTCACAATTTGGTTGAGTTTGTAGTTGTGTTCTAGACTAATAAAAGCAATAAAGTATAACAAGCAATGAAATAAAGAATGTAGACAAATGATTAAAAGTGCTAGGATATCATGGGGTCATAGGGGATTCATGGGAATTGATCATACAAACATGTTCTCAAATTATAAGCAAGCAATTATTGTTGTGATGGATTGAGTTGGGTTATATCTTACAATCCTAGGAATGTTTGGGTCCCGGAGCCGAATCGATTAGATTGTACAACACCTACAAGTCGACTTAGTCTTCCCTACTCAACAACATGCATGGTCTAATGAGACTCGAGTTGGTTTATGTCTTACAAGTCTCATTGAAAAGATAGGAGATGATGATAAATGCAAGGATTCATAGGCTTAGCATTTCATCAAACATAACATGTGCATGAGTTGAGATCAAAACAAGCAAGCAAATAAACCATGAAAGCATATTAATTTAAGCATGAATCATTCCCCATGTTGGTTTCCCCTAATCACCCATTAACCCTAGCTAAGAGTCTACTCACTCATTATCATGTTGATCATGCTAGCAAGGTTGTCAATCATACCAACAAAAGGAAACATGATGAATAAATGAAAGTAATTAACAATAATTAAAGAGGGATTAAGAGAATTATACCTACTAATGATTCCAATAATAAAGCAAAGATAAAAGAAGTACTTGATGCTTGATTGAGAGGTTGTCAATCTCCCAATAATAACCCAAATAATCTTCAATTACCCAATAATAAACTTGAATAATAAACTTGAACAATAATTATGGAAAGATTAATGTGTAATTTGTGGAAAGATTAAAGAATAATCTATTCTAATCTACTCCTAATCTAATCTAAGGAAGGATTTTCTAGCTAAAAAGATGTGTATTCTAATCTAATAAAACTTCATTATTTGATTATTACAAATGGGGTATTTATAGTGGAAATTAGGTGGATGCATTAGGGTTAACTAAGGGCTAAACTAGTAATTACACTTTTGAGATTTGAGCAGGGAGACTCCGGTATTTTTCGAAGGAAGGGCGTCTTTCACGGAGCTTGAAGAACACGAAAATTGTTGTAAAGGAATCCGTGCGTATTGGAGTCGGGACGGGCGGATTCTGGCTGGGGAAAACGGGTGATTCAGTTGAATCCGGGCGGATTCTGAAAATGCAATCCGGGCGGATTTGGGAGAAGACGGGCGGATTCTGAAGATGCAATCCGGGCGGATTTGGGAGAAGACGCACGGATTGTAGTTCACGTAGAAAGGAAAAGTTTCCTGTCCAGGAATACGCTCGTCCCGAGCGAAATATGGGCGTCCTGGGCTTCAACCCGAGCGGGTTGAATTTGACCCGAGCGGGTTGAGCTGTATCTTGAGCTCGGATTGTAAAACGGACGTCATTTTCTCATCCGGACTCGTATTGGAGTGATTCAAAAGCCTAGATCACTTGATTTTTTGACGCCGTTCCATCTAGCATATTTTCAGAGTCAAAGGAGCAACTCTTGATTCGGTTTTCGAGCGATTTCTTCTTGTAATGCCTTCCCTCTCGTCATTCTTACTTTTAACCCTTTGATCCTTCTATATACACTTTATTCCTACATCTTTCACTACTACAAATTTAGGCAACTACAACGCCCCTTTAACAACGATTATTCACGAAAATCACAATAGACGTTGTAGAATGTATGGCGCGAATTTTACTAAAATCAATTACAACGGGTATAGTTATAAAAACCGTTGTTATTATTTTTAACAACGGGTCACACATGCAGAACCGTTGTTAATAATTTGGCGCAAAATTGGCGCAAAGTTAGTGAAAATTAATCACAACGGTTACTTTTGAAACCCGTTGTTAAAACATATTTGACAACGGGTGTTTTTTACAACCGTTGTTAAAACATATTTCACAACGGTTGTTGTTTAATAACCGTTGTCAATACCTTCCATACTATAAACCACACAAACAGAAGTCTGCTGCAGCCACAAAACACAACCCTTAATACACAAACACAAACACAGCAGACAAACAAACACAAAACACATACACACTCTCTTTCTCTCTTTCTCTATTTCTCTCTTTCTCATCGTCGCTTTATCTTCTCGCCGTCATTGTGATTTCATCGTCTATTACGTTCGTATTTATCGGTAAATCTCGCCGTCCTTTGTCATCGTCATTATTTTCTTTTTCTATTTATTTCTTTTGCATATATGTGTTTTTATCGACCATTATGTTATTTGTTTAAGTATTGTTCGCATAATTAGTTACTAAAACAATGAAGAAGCAAGATGAAGAAGTAAGATAAACATAATTAATATATATATATATATATATTTATAAATACATAAATTAAAAAAAAAATTACATATGTAAAAATGCAATTCTTATATTTTCATGGAGGATCTTATTGTGCTCTATCGTATCCATCCTCTCCTCCTTGGCTATTTGGAGGTTCCGTTCAGCAGTTGCTATATCGTCATATAGCCGCAATCTCGCTTTGCTCCGTCAAGCCATCTTCTTTGGCGTGCTTGATGCGGATCGAGCTTCCGCAAGGTAGCTCCTGAAACTTTCCTCAATATGGAGGAACCGGCGGATGAAGTTGTTGTTATTCTCGATCATGGTAAGAGTCTTTAGGATGAAATCATTCATTTTCTTAGAGTTTTTGAGTTTGATTTGAAAGATTAAGTAGAGTTTGTTTTAACAGTTAGAGTTTGGAGATGAATATATGAGATAATGGAAATGTTAGTTGAGATATGCAATGTATTTATACTAAGCAATGTGTGGGTTGAGTTAATTGCTTTTTAATTAATATATATGTTAGGAAGTTGTGCCATAATCATCATCATCTCTCTCAATAATGCTGCTTCAAATCCTATTACTAACCCTTCTCATTCCATATTATCCGTTCATATGTACAGTGAATGTCAGTAATAATGCATGCATTGGAATTCTAACAGGCCGTAATTATGCATGCATCTAGTAATATTTAATTTTTTTTTTTTTTTTTTTTAAGAACAAACAACAACGGTTATTTTAAAACAACCCGTTGTCTTTAGTTATAACAACGGTTTTGTATATTACAACCCGTTGTTATAACTTTCCCCCCAAAATTGAGTCACACTTTCCACAACGGGTTTTTATACATAAAACCGTGGTTAATAGTTTTAACAACGGTTTCCTTAAGTAAATCAACCGTTGTTAAAACCTTCTACAACGGACGCTTTAACAACGTCCGCTTTTTTATATAACAACGGTTTTTGACCGTTGTTATAGCCTGTATCTGTAGTAGTGTTTGGTCATCATTCTTGCCTCCTCTTCATACTAGTCCATCTAATATCATCAATAAGCTTCCAAATATGCACGAAAGACGGGAATTTCCGCCTTATTATCTCCTTTTCTACAAAACATATGAAATGCGATAGAAAAGCAAATAGGAAGGTTTTGACGGATAAAATGGCCATAGAATGTTATAATAGTATGCAAAATAGGTTCAATTAGGGGAATAAATGTGTGCAAATAATGGTCACATCAGTATGTCACGAAGGGCTCCCTTGGCAGGCTTAAGCCAAGGTGAGAAGCAAACATGTCCATGGTCAAGACAAAGCTGGTATTCATGAGACGGAACTCCACGGTTTGTTCCACCGGCTCATATTTAAACGAGCTCATGAACTCGAGGGTCAGAAAGGCATACGAATGCTTTCGTAGGCGATAAAGTCCGGTCAACCCCAAGGTCTCAAAGATGTGCCTGACATCAGTCTCAATACCCAGATCATCCAAGAGGGTCGTGTCAATGCAGCGGGTCGGTCTCATCTTACGAGTCTGTAAAGCCACAAACTTATTTCTCTGGGTAAAGTCCACAAATACCACGGGCGGGTATTCGGGTACCGCCGGAACTACTGGTCCACTCCCCTCCCCAACTTCGGGCTCAGAAGCCCTACCCCTCTTACTCTGTCTGGTTCCTATGTTCAGTCTCGGCATCTGTTTCAGCATACAATTTAAATATACCACCATATATATACTAAAACATACAAAGTATACATGTTTGATCATAAAAGAATCATCTAAGTACACACTATCACCAACAAATCCAAAATTACAAGAAAAATTCTCACTTCTTAGAAATCAGACGGTCTCTACAGCTGTAAAATTTTTAACATATTTAGCTTGAATTAACCTAACCACTACTACATTTAGGACTCAAACCTTCAAAACATATCCATATACAACCCAAGTTCACACTAACATGAGACGAATTTCAGTTTGGGGCACGTTTAAGACGGAGTTTTAAGACAAATTTTGGAGTGAAAATCACAAAAATTGACTCCATACATGATATATACAGCATAGATTACCCAATTTTCATCCCTTTACATACAATAAACAACCAAAAATCAATTCAAATTTCCAAACCCTAGAAAATTCGAGTCACTTAAACCTCCAATTTGATTCGATTTATGCATAGCTAACTACAATAATCAACCAAAGGAAGCATCTAGATCATATTACAACCATTATAATCAAAATTTGACACTTATAAATCGAATTTTCAGCAAATAACACCACCAATCCACCATACATGCCTTTTAGTCAATCAAACATCAAAATAGAATGGATATTCATACCTTGATCAATTAATAGGCAAAGGAACGAATTAAGTAGAGGAATAAGCAAGATTCAAGCACAAATCAACAAGAATTAGAGCACTTTGAGAGAGTGTTTTGAGGTTAGGGTTGGCGGAAAAGAAGAAATAAATAAAGGATTTAGGAAAGAAAGGGTTGGTTTATTATCCCGTGTTCAGCGGTACTGTACCAACCTACTCGATCGAGTAAGTATTGTACTCGATCGAGTGACCTCCACTCGATCGAGTTGGAGCTACTCGGTCTAGTTTTCGCGATAAATTCCGACTTTCTCGACGCTATAGCTTCTTAACTAGATCGAATGAGGTCTACTCGGTCTAGTAGGCACTCATACTCGGTCAAGCAAGGCTAAATACACGGTCGGAAATACGAGATTAATTAAAGTTCCCTGCAAAACAGCAACGCGTGTCGATTCCAAAATAACTTTGGAAACCGTCACAGATTAGTATACTCATTCACGCAGTATTACTACCACACAAGCTCAAAACATATATTCTCGTAAACACACTACTCCACTAAACACCTTCGTTTTTATTTTATGACAACCGTTAACCAATTAAATGTTTAATCTCTTAGCTTTATCATGCACATTTTCACATATATCCTCCTATTTCTACTCATACAACTGTAACTATAACAAAGAAATTCCAATCACACATTAGTATCTTTGGCAATGCAACCACTGATCATATCACTCTAAGCATCCATTTAATCATTCAACCATTACCTGCCATTCAAGTCTACTAGAAATTTAACCATGCCACAACATATACAACCTAGTTTACTCCACTTAATCATGTCACATGCGGAAGCATTTAACCAATCATATATCATATTCATTCAATATTATTTTGATAATCATCACCACAAATCCACAACTTATAAATTATTAGAATTACTACACACACAAGGCTCACAAATTCATTATAATGACTACTAGCACCAACTATCCGGAACAAACACTATTATAAAAGTTTCACCACTTTTACTCTCTTTACACACACTTCCATCTGTGCACAACTTTCACTTTTCTCAATATCATCACACACACGCTAATTTCAACCGAAGCTTTATCACAAACAATTCTAGCATAACCATTACACACATTAGGCACATAACTGCCGACTCGACATCCCCATACCCGACGACTGGCTTAAGCATAATGGGGCCATGATTTTGAAATGAGGGCGCCTACTCACCCAAAATCTAGCATTAGCTGGGGCTCCCAAGATACATACACCAGGTTCATTTTATTAGACTCTCTACGTTCATTAGGCTCATTTGTTACAGATTCCAAAATCATCGCTCTGATACCACTTTGTGACACCCCCATATGCCAAGGAGCCTTAACAAGACCTTTCCTAGCATATAAGGACATCACCATCTCGGTTGCCCGAGGAAAGCAATCATCAAAAGTCTTTAAAAGAACATTTATAGTTACTTTACAAGTGATTAAACCAAAACTACTGATACAAACGATACAACTCATCAACACTATGTCAACTACTCCTGTCATGACTCGTGAAGACTCACCCCGCCAAGACTTCGGCTATCATCCAAGACATCACCTGCTAAGACTAACTACTCACCATAAGGGATCACGGCAGACACACAAGAACAAATAAGAAACAACCATACAAGGTCAGTAACTGAGGCAAGACACAACATCAACTACCAGCATACTACAAATACAACCAAGCACACACACAAGTCACAACCACTCCAGCCAATCACCGTCACCGACTGTCCACTGGACTAACCCTGCCGGTGGGGGACCGCAGTCATTCCCACCTAAGCCTCGCTCATCATATCGAGCGATAACCCTGTCCCATTAATGTGCACATCCCCTCCCGTGGCGGGTTCCACGGAGGGCGAAACTAGGGCGTGAAACCACTCCCGCAAGTGACTCCACTCAGCTGAGGACGCACCTCGAGAACCATAGACAATCATTCACAATCAACTGCACCACAACAACAACAAACGAAATAACACAATACCAACCAATTACCATAATCAATCAACCACACTGAAACTACAATCAACACAACAACCGACACACTAAACAACCGACAGAAACTGAGTAGGCGAACCTACCTTTAGCCAACCGCAGCGATTCCTTGTTCAATCATATTACATCAACCAGGCAATCAAAACCCTTATACAAACATTACAAACACCTATTACTACCACCACAATCCTACAAGGAACAACAATGACAAAGATGATGATGATGACATACCTACGCATCGTACATCGGCGTCAAGACCGCTACCCGACTCAAGCAACCTATCCCCAAGGCACAAGCATCCTCAAAGGCTCCCATGGAAGGAATTAAGGTGAAGGGAATGAGGTAAGGCGACATCTAGGTTTAGAGAAGAGAGGCGGAAATGATTTGCGATTCTATCGAAACACGATTATAAACCCTCGCTGAAAAGACGCTACTCGATCGAGTAACAAACTTACTCGATCGAGTGACCCCTACTCGATCGAGTACTCAAGCTACTCGATCGATTAGCTTCGACTAGATCGAGTACCACTCACTCAAAGCCTATCCTAACGCCAGACATCTCTTGTACGAATTCCCAAGGGCTGCAACATGCCCCTAAGGTCGGTCAACGTCAGTCAACGAGTCCCTAAAAGGACGGGTATTACATACTCACTCGGTCTAGTACAGCCTACTCGACTGAGTTCACTATGCCCAGAAATCTGTGGTATTACATTACCAAAATCATATAAAATAAGGGGAACAAAGGGCACAAATTAACACTCTCAAAGAAAGTCTTGCAACACTTTGCAAACCCAAAGAAAATAAAATTGAGTCACACAGAATGAGAGCAAAAGAACGCTACAGATATGGAAAAACGGAGACGGATAAAGAAAAGCTAGCATATCTCCATTCTCAATATGATGCACCTACTAAAAAATTCACAACCTTTTGTTAATTATCAATGCAAAAGGTTTGAAAATTCGGATTGCATTTCGAATGACACTGGTTGGAGAAAATAACCAAAAAAACCAAATACTCCAACATAATTTCTAATTGAGTTTTGATAAAATCAAATCATGAGATTAAATTTCATGAAGCTTTTCTGTATAAATTCTTGTTTATTTTAAACCTTCAAATTAAAAATATATTGATTGTAAATAACTCTCCGGTGGTAAAAAAAATAGAAAATAATAACAATCAAATCTTAAAAAAGGTAGAAAATAAAACAAGAAAAAAGACTGAAGAAATATCTTCTAAGAGTGGGGAGGAAAAGAAGGCTGGAAATAAGAAATTCAAGAGATTCATCTCTTACTTTCTAGGATTTTTAGGACTTTTAGGAAACTCTCTCTAAAATTTTAGAGAGAAGGAGGAGTCTTGTACTAGAGAGTGTTGAAGAATAGTTGGAATAAAGAAACATCTCATTAAAAAGAACTATGATAAACCTAGGTTCATCATTTTCCTTTTATAGTTTAAAATACGCACTTTTCACAATACAACTTATATACGTGTAAATATTTTGATCATTCAAAATATATTTGAGCGATATTACGAACGTACGTAAACTCCTACGAATATTGATGCTACAAATCGATTAATGTATAAAAATTTCGAAATTCTCTCAATATACTTTGTGGATACCATTTGAAATAAAAGCATCATCTTAAAATCTAAAATGACTTAGGGGGTGTCTGGTAAACAGTAGATTGTGAAGTTTTTACTATATTGAGACTTTTTAGCATGTTTGACCGGTCATTATGCTTTTTGGAGTGTTTGGTAGATAGCATATTGAAATAGTAGATTTGAGGTCAATATACCATTTTACAATATGCTTCTCCTACCAGCATATTCAATTAGTAGATTAGAAAATATTTAAATTGATATTTTTATCCTTGAGAAAATATGTTATCATAGTTGCCAATAATTGATCCATGTCCATGTTAGTCATTTTACATAAAAAATAACCAATCTGTTAATCTGAAACTACTGATTCCCAAACAATATGAACAAATTCTGCTAATTATATATTTTGGTCAAACCCGCTAATATAATCTGCTAAACATAATTTGCTTTTGCAATCTGTTTCTGCTGATATTAATTCGTTGTTTACCAAACAGAGCTTTAAAAGAACAAAGGGATATGTCACGAATAACTAACATAATTAGTTAGTTAGTTAGTCAATCATTATAGTTAATTAGAGTAACCATAGTTAGAGTTACTAACTATAATCCAGCTTGTATGTAATTGACTTCTTCTACTTTCACATAAGTTAATACAATCATTTTCTTATTTACATTATCTCCTTACACTTTTCCTCTCTAAACAATTCTCCTAATTCAATCTACTAAATTTTTCATTTGTTAGGGTGCAAGCCCATGTCCCACATCGGTAAAATAAATATGGAAGATCATCTTTATAAGTCTCCAAAAAATATAATAGTACGAGACCTTTTGGAAAGGAGCCCAAGAGTAAATCCGTAAGGGCTTGGCCAAAAGCATACAATATCGTACTCTTATGGACAGTGGACACCGGTGCAGCAGAGGCCCAATAGGGGATATTCATGCTTCCGCACAACAAGTGGTATCAGAGCACAAGGTTCGACGTGGGCTAGACACGAGGATGCATCAGCAGGCCCAAGACTTGAATTTGTTCTGAATTCCGCATCCGATTTAGTTTCCTTATCGGTTTAGGAAACTATTATTTAGTTTCCTTGTCTATTTAAGAAATTGCTATCGGGTTTCTATATCTCTTAAGGTTTCAAAATTCTTTTCAAAAAAATATCTGTTATGAGAGTACTATATAAACTTTCATAGGTCGTCTATTTTATTTATTAAATATCTGAGTCGTCTGAAATGATATCTGAATACTCTGACGAGTATATTCCGAAATCTGAAATCCTCAAGATCAATAATATTCTTCCCTTCTGCCGGTGGACGTAGCTAACAATTTGTTAGTAAACCATGTAAATCTGTTGTCCTTTTTCACATATTTATTTATCTTTCTTACATCCGTTATAACATCAGCAATGGAATTTATTTCTTCCGTTAATACTTTTTCATACATGAGTCCAAGTTTTCACAAGATACTAGGTAGTATCCCGCGCTTCGCGCGACCTGTTTTAATATTTTATTACTATAATTGAAGAAAAATAATATAATTCATATATGATTTTTAATATTTTTACTTATGAATAAAAATAAATTAATTTTTCTCAAATTAATTTTTTTTAGGTTTAACTTCAATGTTTTAAAATAAAATATATATACAATTTTAATTATTAAAACTAATAAGTGATAATTAATTATGCATGATCAACGTTTTATAAATAAATTTGTGACTTATCTAATATCATATTAATTAAAATAAAATTTATTTGAATAACGCAACGATCAACATTGAGTTCTCAAATTATAATATTTAATGATACATTATGCCCCGAATCAGTTAATATTTGTTCAAAATGATGTGAATATAATTTTATGTAATTTATAATTTTTTATATATAACGGTATGATAATTATGTATCAAACATATAGCGTCCAAACTAAACTTATTCAATTCTTTTGATTGTGTGTTACAATGCTATGTGTCAAACATATCTATAAGAAATTTGCACCTTTTGTTTTTTTAAACAACTACAATTGTATTATTTTTCTACAATGATGTTTAATAAATTACCTGTGAATAAAATAGGTTGAACTTTCTCAAATATTATTTTTTTGAGGTTTAACTTAAAAGTATTTAAAAGATAACATATAAAATATTTATCTTAAAGTAATATTTAGTTAGTCATAATCAATATTTTATACTTGACGCATACATATTTAATTGAAGATATAAAGGAAAATTGTAACGTGTTTTCTACTTTTTCATGTCGTTTATAATATTATATATATTACTTAATAATCATTACTTTTGTTTTGATTATTTAAATGTACTCGCGATCAATGTGTTACTGTGTAAATACATACTCCTTATCGCACTATTTAAACCTATCAAAATCTTATATGTATTCAATTTCTCGCAATATAATTAATTTTTTTCATTCTCATATTATAAAAACTTGTCTCTTAGTAGTTTTCTTTAAGTTCTATTTTTAATAAATACAATGACTCTCCCAAATATATTTTTCTTACCGGATTTAATGGTTTAAGTTTTATAACTTTCTCAAAATGTTTTTTTACGTAAATGTAAAATATTGTGAGACACTCACTTTAATCATCTCTATATATCAAAATATTTCAATAAATATAATCAAAATTATACTCAATTGAAAGCATTTTTCGCAACGAACATAATTATTTACATTTTAGAATTTTTATAAAAATAATTTTTTACTAAGTTAAGAATTAAATTACCGTAATTTTGTTATGTACTTTTATAATAAATTTATTAAATTATAATTAATATTTTCTTGAGATTTATACAAAGATTTATTATCTTTCGTATTAAATGACAATGTAATTAATTAATGTCATTAAAAATTTGTATATAGACACGCGACACATCCATGATCTTCAATCCAGTTATATATATATATATATATATATATATATATATATATATATAGGCAAGTTCAAATGAGTCCACCTAAAATGGTGGAAATTAATTAAGTCTAATCCTACCATTGATCTTCTAAGATTGATGGTTGAGATTTTAAAATTTTAAGATGGAAACTTTAATGTTTTATAAATGAAACTTTAATTTATGAGTGAAACTTTAATTCTTTACAATTATAACTTTAATATTTAGGGTCATTTTATAAGTAAAAATTAAAAATTATGTTATAAAATTTTATTTTAAATAAATAAAATTGATTTTTGAGTGTAATTTTAGTGTTTTTTACGAAAGTAAACTTTATTGCTAAAATTTGAAACTTTAATTTTTTTAGACAATTTTCAATATAAAAATTTAAATTTATTTAATTTTATTGATTTATAAATGTAACTTTAATGTTTTACGAGTGAAACTTTAATCCTAAAAATTAAAACTTTGATTTTTTTAGCCAATTTCTAATATAAAAATTTAAATTTATTTAATTTTACTGATTTATAAATGTAACTTTAATATTTTTCAAATGAAACTTCAATACTAAAAATTAAAACTTTAATTTTTTTTAGATAATTTCTAATATAAAAATTTGAGTTTAATTAATATTATAATTTTATAGATGTAAATTAATATTTTACGAATGTAATTTTGGTCTTAATTTTATTGCATGTCAAGTGAAACTTTAGTCCAAATAATGAAACTTTAGTCCATATTAGTGAAACTTTAATCCAATTCAAGTAAAACTTTAGTCCATTTTAGTGAAAGTTTAGTCCAATTCAAGTGAAACTTTAGTCCATATTAATAAAACTTTAGTCCATTTTAGTGAATCTTTAGTCCATGTTAGTGAATTTTAATCCATTAAAGTGAAATAAAATTTGTCAAGTGAAGCTTTACTCAATGAAATAGGACAGTCCACCGTTATCGACAACCACTGCCACCAACCATAACAACCACTACTACCACCACCAATACCCAAAATAATAAAGAAAAAAAATAAGTAACAAAATCTGAAAAAAAAAAGAAAAGAAATAAAGAAAATAAAGTTAGTAACAAAAATTCAACTACAGAAGTATACAGTAAATCAGTAATGTAAGCCGTCTGATATTAGAAAATAGCTTGTGGGAATGACCAAGTCTAAACTGGGAATGACCCTTAATACAGGAAATGTCTACAGAAGGTGCTCTTATACTACATAGTCTCCACTGCAACCGACCAATTAAATTACTTCCTAAACAATTACTTTCTTCGATCGTCATTAGTTAAAACTTTTGTCATATTGGTAGTTGTCCACCCACCCTACCACGCACAAGCCACGACCCCTGGGTTCCAGATCTGGAAAAAAACAAAAAAAAAAAAGAGAAGAAATGATTGCAGCCGCGGTTGAGGAGGAGATGCCGAGGGACGACGGAGGCAACAAACTTGGACGACTTTTATTCGGATCTGAAAAAAAAAGGGAGAGAGGTGGCAGGTGTCGGGGTGGTGGCCGAGGGAGGCACGGGAAAAGAGGGAGGGTGAGGCCGTGGTGTCGGGGTTGTGGATTAGAGGGGCGAAATGGGGTGGCGGCTGTGGGGTTGTAGACAGAAGTTGGGAGGAAGAGAGAGAAGTGAGAAATGTGTTTTTGAAGAGTGAAATGGGAAAATTAGGGTTTTGTTGTGTTTTATATAGGTCCTTTATTTTGAGATTTAATCCTAGCCCTTGATTTTATTATAATCTAATGGATAGAATTAGACATGATTTCACCTAAGGGAGGGTGGCATTTCATTTGATCCTAATTTATATATATATATATATATATATATATATATATATATATATATATATATATATATATATATATATATAATCGTGATAAAATTTAACCAAATTAAGTTACGAACTGTACGAACTCACACACAAACCATCAGATTATGACAATTAAAGGTCAAGTTTGATTCTAAAATAAGACAAGTCACGCTCATCTCCCATAAACCCATCTTCTCTATCTCTCTCTCTCTCTTTTATCATTTTACCACCACACACCTCAATCACCAATGACACCTCCGGCGACGACTGACATCACCTGCATTTATCCAATCCGAGGGTGACACCTCATCCACCGGCGCATCTATCACTCCGACCATTATTGCACTCATAGAAGCACTGGCCCTCCAATTCGCGGACGACCCTAAGATCGATCAATACTCTGTCATAAGTGTGGTGTTGCGCCGAGGTAGAAATATGATGACGAATAAGGGGCACGACACCGTGGTCGATGTGGTCTTACGCCATGAGTCAGAGAGGAAATGCGAAGACCTTGATTCATTTTTTTTGTTTTGAACTTTGTCATTTTAATTTGTAGATCTACAACAAGTGAAGAGGTATTTCAAAAATCTAAGTACGTCGGAGTTTTTGTCGGATAATTCCGACCCGGAAAACATTCTTATTGACCAAATATAATGTAGTTGGTGCTGGTGTGGTGGCCGGTGGTGGTTGTAGTGGTTATAAGCGTTGGTGTGGTGGTCGTGGGTGTGGCGTTGATGTGGTGGTCGATCTAGTCGTTATGGCGTCGTGGTGGTGATTTTTGTGCTGAGTTGTGGCAAAATAGTGGTGGTGGGTGGTCTGGTGGTCTAGGTCGTGGGTGGTGGTTGTAACAGCGGTGTTTTAGGTCGGTGGGTGGTGGTCTAACTCGTCACTGGACATCTCCTTCCCCAAATAGTTTTTATTTTCTCAAATTTTTGAACATGAATTTTGAAAAGATCAGATCTACAAATTTGTAAGCAAAATTTCACAAATCTGAGTGCATTTTGATGATTCCCGGTGTTTGTTGAATATGAAACGTATAATGTATGCTAAGAAATAGTTAATTGCGACGGTGGTGTTGGTGGCAACGGTAGTGCTGCTGCTGGTGGTGGTCACAGTGGTGCTGGTGGCGAGTGGTGGTGGCGGCATGGTTATGGGAGGAGTGTGAGGGTAGTGAGACGATACAAAAATGGTGGGTAGTGGCGTAGTGGCAGTTGTGATGGTGGTGGCGGCGGCGGTGACGGTGAAGTGTCGGTGGTGGTGGTGGGAAGTAGTGTTTGGGGTGGATACATGTATGAATACTACTAGATACATGTATGAATAATACTAGGTACATGTGTATCCGGCAGTATAACCATGTGTATCTGGTATTAATACAATGTGTATCCGTAAGTATGAACTTGTGTATCCAGAAGTATTATAATGTGTATCTGGCATTAATGTCGTGTGTATCCGAAAAAAATATAAAATGTATCCGCAAAAAATATAAAACGTATCCGAGAGTTAGTGTTAAAACTTGTAACAATTTACACAAAGTGTATCCGCTAATAATATAAAATGTATCCGGAAATAGTATAAAATGTATCTAGGAGTTAGTCTTAAACCTTCCAAAAAAAAGTGTTAAAAAAAGTGTAAAAGTGCATCTAGAATTGTAGTGTAGAAAAAATGTATCTAGATATGTTATAAGATGTATCTGAATGAGAGGTGTATATGGTAAGTAGATAAAGTAGATAAAAAAAAAAAAAAAAAAAAAAAAAAAAACTCGCCTAATTAAGCTAGTTAAATGCGGCCAGACGTTAAAAGCGATTATTCAGACTCAACCCGCCCTATATATATATATATATATATTATGTTGGATTTGGACTTCCATTAGTCGGTTTTCTTATTTATGAAAACGGGTTGAATGTGAATGTAAAAGCCCACTAAAGTTATATGATCCATTGGGCCAGGTCTGTCTCGGTCAAGACGGTTAAGTACATAGTGTGATGATCTTGATAAGTGTAGTACTGCTTTTTATTATACGGTGGGGCTGATGGGGGGCCCAAATACGCTTCTATTATGGCTAGGTCTCTCTTCCTCGCAGAATACTTCTAACCTATATAAATAGGTTATTGGGTTGATACGCCCAATTGATTGTCAACATAAAGAAAACCTAGAAGAGGGAGGAGAAGATAAGATACTAATCATCTTATTATTTATTATTATTATACGCTCCTAACGATCGATTATTCTTCCGCTTAAAAGTGCATATCTCTATACAATGATCCTTATAATTTATCTTACACAGTATCGAGCGAGGATTGTATTAGGGTTCGATATCGATTGTATTTTATTTTTGCTAACGATCAACGAAAATTATTATCGTTAATTTTCTGATATTGGTTGATGATCTTTAAGCTTTGTACTGTTGATAACTGTTGCGAAGTTATATGAACGAAAACGCATATTTACATATTAAATAAAGTTAACTATTGTCGGTTCAATCAATCAAGCTTAATCATGTGTCTTCGTTTCTTTGTTTTGTGGGTCACTGAAGTTTGATAAAATTCAAGTTTAATGCGTTTGGTTAATGTGCCGTTAATGTATTTTTTTTTTATTTTTTTTTATTACATGTAATATCAGTGATCATGTCTTGGCACCCATGTATTTTGGTATTGTGTACCATAAGTTGTTGGACATAACATAAGGCTACACGTTACTTCGTAGTTCGTACATAGATGTGCGCTAGTGATGATTGACCATTAAGGCCCTGTTCTTTTGGACTTAATTTCGATTCTAATCGATTGATTCGATTGATTCATTCCATTCGATTGATTGATTGATTCATTTCAATTGATTGATTCGATTGATCGATTGATTGAATCGATTGAATCGATTCGATTGATTGATTGATTGATTTATTTCAACATTACTATTATTATTCTTATTGATATTCTTATTATTATTTTTATATTAATGTATTTACTATTGTTATTATTATTATTATTATTATTATTATTATTATTATTATATTATTTTTATATTTATTATATTACTATTATATTTATTAATAATTAACTCGTATTGTTTATATTATTATATTTATATTTAATGCATTTATTATTATCATTATTATTATTATTATTATATTATATTTATTATTTTATTACTATATTTATTATTATTATTATTATTATTCATAACATATTTATTATTATTATTATTATTATATTTAATATTATTATATTAATAAGTTATTATTTAATATTTATTATTTTATTAATATACTGATTATTAATATTATTAATCACATATTTATTATTATTATTATTATTATATTTAATATTATTATGTTAATAAGTTATTATATTAGACCTATTATTATTATTATTATTATTATTATTATTATTATTATATTATTTATTTTTTAGTTATTATTATTAATATATTATATTATTATTAATAATGTTATCATTTATATTACTAATATATTATTATTATTATTATTATTATTATTACTTTATTTATTATTATATTAATATTTTATTGTTTATATATCTTATTAGATTATTATTATTAGATTATATTAATATATTATTATTATTAATGAATAATATTATAATAATATTTATTATTATTATTGGTATTATTTTTATTATAATATTTATTTTTATTATTAATATTAATATTATTATTATTATTATTATAATCTTTTTATTATTATTATTTCGATTGATTCGATTTAGTTCGATTCGATTCGATTGATTCACTCCATTAAGTTGATTCGATTGATTCAGCTCCATTAAGTTGATTCGATTGATTCAGATTCAGACATAATTTCAAAAAAAAGGGAGGCCTAATTGTGGGTCTGTAAGTTTTGGATATAACATATATAATAATTATGATATTAGCATAAAATTTTTCTATGGTCCTCTGCCTTTTATTCTTACTACTTGTTTCCTTAAATTATTTGTTATATATCATAATTCATGTGTATAATTAATGACAAATTATATAATCTTGAAAATAGCTAGCATGAATGTAATATATGGGTATTGTTTCGGTGATTTGTTTTAAATGCGGTGGGTAGCTTGGCCAAAGCGGGCTATCTATCAATATTTAAAATAATTCATAAGGATTCCGGAATGTTTGTGCTTCTTAAATTAGTTTCTATAATTTCCTGCCCAAAGGGGGAAGTTGTATAAGTTAATTTGAGTAAGTGGTTGAGTAAATACGAGTGTAATAATTTGATTTCTTAGAAATTTATCTGCCCAAAGGTGATATATTTTTGAGAAATCGCCTTGTCTATTTACTTGGAGGTAGTTATTATGTCTTGTGTATTCTGCCCAAAGGGGAATGCATAAGGTATAATATGATTCCTGTTGGAGGTAGTTATTGTGTTTTGTGTATTCTGCCCAAAGGTGAATGCATAAAATATAATATGAATTCCTGTGAGAATATTGCGACTCCCCTAGCATATTTTTGTGTAAAGTTATAAAGAAATTATACCCATATCATGCTAACAGTGGCCTTGATCTATTGTTTTAGTCAACAAATTTTCTTTGAGCAATGAAATTTGTGCTATTAAGAGTATAAATGAGAATACTTTTGTTAAGTGGAAAGTGATGTTAAGTTGGCCATTGGTTTATTTGATCAATATATGTATATATCGACTTAACTGGGCACAAACCTCTTGCACTCGTACATAAGAGTACTCAAGCTTAAAATGACTATCACCTTTATAGGTGGGAATTGGTACATAAATTGTGTATGTTGATATTGAAGAATTCGATGTCTGGGAATTTAAAGGAATTAATGGACTGCCTTATTAATTTAAATCATGTATGATGTGATTAGTAGTAATGAAGTGCATATCATATCATCTTACTAAAGACAAAGTACCCGTTGTTGAGTTTATTCCTTGTCGGTTAAATTCTTAATTCTCTTCCCGGAAAGGAGTCACTTCAAAATAGCTTACTGCCCCAAACTGATACATGGACCGACAAGGATTTATTTTATATGGGTGAGTATTGAAAAGGAAATAGGGGTAAAAAAAAAAAAAAAAAAAAAAAAAAAAAAAGAAAGTAGTGAACTTATTCATTAAACAACTTTTTTCGAAGGGGAAGTCAGGTAACATTTATACAAGAATACTTGTAAAAGGTCTTGAGGTTAAGACTTAAGAATAATAAAGAATCTAGTATTACTACTAGAGTTACTTGTTGGTTTTTTTGACGACTGAGGCCCGACCATAAATTGAGAAAGTGTTTAAAATACAATATCTGGTAAGCAAGGATAATAAAGACATGTAATTTATTGGCCTCAGTTTGTTCTGAATCGTGTTTAGTAGATGTGTCACCTCATTCTTGATGGTTAGATAGTGGTTCATTTGTTTATGAAAAGTATTTACCTTAAAGGGTTCCAAAATAAATACACACCAAGTGAGGTTATAGTCAGCGTGTCCGCAATGAATGGCGGGAAACTTGATGTGGATTTCATCGAACGATTGTCTTAAAGCTTAGTTCGGATTTTATTTGACTCTAGAAAATTTTCTTTATGTGTCGTATATGAGACGAAATTTGATTCTATTTCGCAATTTGACATGTGTGGATTTCGTTTGGTCACTTATATTTAAAAGGTAGAATTATTTTATTACTCTCATGTGATTGAAAATGTTTCCCTTTGTGATGATTTGTATTAATTGTATTGAATTTGATTTCCCATGATATTTTCTTGAATGTTGAGAGTGTTGGAATTAAAAGAAGATTGACCAAAGAATTATTTTCTTTTCTTTTATTTTATGGCATAAGATTCTTAGCCATGTTTCTAAAGAGAAAATTCATGGACTTGTCAAATGTGAAATTGAACTTAATTTAAGGAACTCTTAAAGGATATTCACACTAACATTAGTGAACCACTACTATTTGTGGAAATACGTCATATATCATTTTCATTGATGGTGATTCTAGATGTGGTTATGTTTACCTTATAAATGGTAACTCTAAGGCTTTTGTTAAGTTTGAAGTATTAAGGTTTAGAGCTTCTTATGTATGACCATTATTGAGACTGAAAGATGATACCGAGTTGGAAAGTTGTTATGTCAAATTAAACATGGTGATTCATGGTTGTATATGACTTAAAGATGGTTGTATTTAAAGTTGTTTTATGAGCTTGTTATTGTTGGACAATATACGATGCCAAGTTTTCTTGAACAAAACGGCGTGACTGAGCGTTGTAATTGTACTTATAAAGATAGGGTAAGGAGTTTGTTTCGAGATACAAATTAACATATTTTATCTAAGGTAAAGCCTTTAAATCTGCCTTATATATCTTGGACCCAATACCTGAAAACTTTGTTTTTATTTTAAGTGTCTTATGAACTATGGATGGATGAAAGCCAAGTTTGAACCTTTTTAGGGTGTGTGGCTGGCAATTAAGTTGGGAATTTATATTTATAATCCTTCTGGAAAATTTTGATCCCAAAACCACTCCTAAATTCTTTGTTACTTATCCTATAAATTTTAAAGATTAAGATTTGTAGAGTATACAGCAGTTAAATTTTTTAGAGAATGGCTTAGAGACCTGTTGTTGTAACAGAAGGCCCATTTGTCTCACCATGAGTTTGTTGGTATTTTATTTATGCATTAGAAAAATATTTATTCTTCTTTTTCTAATGGGGGAAGTATGATGACCGATAATGCTATTTCACATAACCCGTATGTTGTTGCATATTTTAAAGTATTTTCAAAAACGGCATTAAGCATTTAACTATGATGATTTTGTTGTCTATATCGGGGAAGTTGATTATGACTTGAGTGAAATAGTTAAGATTATAACCTATAAACAAGGTATTTTTTTTGTGTAAGCAGATAAATGAAAAGAGGTTGTATATGTATGATGAGATGTAATCGATAAGACACATAATAAAGTTTAGGAGTTAATTGTTACTCCAGTGGGTTTTGTTTTTTTTTTTAATCCAGTCGGGTGTAAAGTGAATCTCTAAAATAAAGTTGGATTTTAAAGGTGGTGTTAAGAAACCTAAGGAGAGATTTTGTGACAAAGGGTTATACTAAAAAGAGAAGGTGTGAATTTCAATGAAACAGTTTCACCTATTACTTTAAAGGATTCTTAGGTCTTTCATTGTTCATGATTTAAAGTTATACTAAAATGGATATTCTCATTGTTCTTTTTTGAATGGTTTTGTTGAGAAAGTTAAAGAACATATGGTATGTAAATTGAAGAAATCAATTTATGAATTGAAACAAGTTTCTTGTCAGTGGTATATGAAGTTTTATAAGTTTGTGAAGTCTAATGGACTTGTTGAAATGTTAATGATATATATTTGCATATATTACGAGATCAGTGGGAGGATATTGAATTGATATTCCTTGTTCTTTATGTTGATGATATTTTACTTGGTAGTAATGATCTTGGTTTGTTTCTTGACACAAAAGCAAATCTTTTCATTGTCTTCGACATGAACAATTTGGGGGAAGAATGTTTTGTGCTTGGTATTAAGATTGTGTGTGATATGTCTAACATAATGTTAGCTAGGATTATCTTAAGGGAGAAATAATGTTGGATAACCTGGTATAACTCTCATATTTAAAAGTGACAATTTAAGTAAGAATGAATGTCGTCCTTAAAGTATACTTGATGAGAACACTATGTAGGAGATTCGTTATGATAGTGTTGTTTATAATTTGATGTATACTGAAGTGTGTATTAGACCTTCGAGGCTGTGTTTGATGATGTGAAATCCGGTATAGGATTTGTTTTTATGTTAACTGGTGGTGTTATCTCTTGAAAGAATATGTCTAGTTGTCTACCTCTATTATGGAGACAAAGATTACAGCCTGTTATACATCCACTCATCATGTCAAAAAATTGAGAGATTACATTTATAGCTTTATGGTCATTCTTCATATCACACAAGCTATCACTATTAGTTGTGATAATATGGGTTTAGTCTTATGCACTAAGAAGAATGTAAAATCTGGCAAATCTAAGTTTTTGATTTGAAAATTCATAAAGTTAAAGAATGGGTTGAACTTGGAAATATCGAGTTTGTGTCTCTTTTAAACTAAGGAGATGATTGCAGACCCATTGACTAAAGCACTCATTGTTATTGAGTTTTGAAAAGTATGTTAAAGATATGAGTTTTATGATGCATTGAATTAGTGGGAGTTGTAATTGAGATATTTTGGTACTTGAGGTAGTCGTATATATGTTTTTGTAATAAGGTTGATGTTTTAATTCTCACTAAATGTATGCATGTTAAATATAAGCTTAATGCATCTATGATTATTTTTATGGTTCAATTCTTGTCTCGTGAAGAGATGTTCTGCATTAAAGCTTTTGCCCTTTAGTGGGTGGATTTATCCTGAAATGGATGTTGGCTGTTGAGCCATTGTCAGTTGTGGTGTATTTGCCCATTAGTGGGTGGAGTTATCCTTTAATGGATGTTGGCGGTTTAGCCATTGCCTGTTTTGGTGTATTTACCCTTTACTGGGTGGTTTAATATCTAATATACCTTAAGTGGTATTTACCTTTTGAGGTAAATAAGGGGAATACTTCTTCACAAGTGGGTCTTGTTTGAGACTGTGACCGAATGTGGTTAAGCATGCTCATCTTAAAGTTTGGATCTTTTATGCTAAAACCACACTACACTTTGTCACACTTGGGACTCATGTCGGTAAGCTTTTGGTGTTGTGATCATGGAAGGTCTTGTATGACTTAATTGTACTATGTCCGCTATGATTCACATTAAATTGCTTATTGACCGAGTTCGTTAATCGAGATGTTTATATGGCCATGTTGTTCAACCCGAGAGTCGTTTTACAAAATAAAAGTTTTCGAAATGTTTTCTTGAAACAAAATATTTTAATAAAACCAACAATGTCGCCCAAGTGGGAGAATGTTGGATTTGGACTTCCTTCCATTAGTCGGTTTTCTTATTTATGAAAACGGGTTGAATGTGACCGGTAAGGCCCACTAAAGTTATATGATCCATTGGGCCAGTCTGTCTCACCAAGATTAAGTTAAGACATAGTGTGATGATCATTGATAAGTGTAGGGCTGCATTTATTATACAAATGCAAATGATGGGGGCCCAAATACGATTCTATTGATATCGATAAGTGTAGAAAATACTGCATTTATTATACAATGGGCGGAAATGATGGGGCCCAAATACAGTTCTATTATGGCTAGGTCTCTCTTCCTGTCTAGAATACCTCTAAGTCTCTAACCTATATAAATAGGTTATTGGGTTGACATGCCCCATTGATTGTCAACATAAAGAAAACCTAGAAGAGGGAGGAGAAGATCCTAGTATACTAATCATCTTATTACTTATTATTATTATACGCTCCAGACGATTCATTATTGCCGCATTAAATGATGTATATCACTTATACAATGATCCTTATAATTTATCTTACATATTATATATATATATATATATAATAAAAGATTGTTAGTTTTATTACGTCAAAATGTTATAATTCGCGATGCAAAAGCGATTGATTGGGTCCTCAAGGAAAAGGACACGGTGTGAGGTTTCCTATAAAGTGCACCGGATAAGTTACGCCTATCTTTGGATGTGGAATAGACGAAGAGTAGTGGTACTAAAAACCCCAACTTTGGCAATTGGCAATTGGCAATTGGCAAGTGGCAATACGACCATTGGCCTTAAAAGTGGACACACATAAGAATTTGTGTTAATTCATGTTCACTCGTTATTCCATTGAACCGAATCCGTTCCCGTCATTGTCAATTTGTAAGCTGCTTGGGGTTCGTAGTTTCGTACAAATGTTTATGGATTATAAGAACAACTAGTTTTGTTATAGACGGATATATTTGTCTATAACTAAAGATGGATCAAATAATTTAAAAGTGGTGATATTTTTTGTCCCCATCACCTTACTTATTGCGTGTCTTATTAGGAATGTGGTATTGTATTTGACCCATATTTAGTTATAGACGGATATGTGCCGTCTATAATGAGATTTTGTGTTATAAGAAATACAAATTCTCATTGAAGACGAACACTATCCCTCACAAGCTGAAGACGGATAGTATCCTCTCACAATATGCAAGTGACAAATCAAGTGGGAATTAAATGGAGCGTCCCACTTGCCCTCCCACGTGTGATATTATGAGAGAATCACTATCCGTCTTCAGTTTATAACGAATAGTACCTATCTTTAATGAGACAAGCCGTATAAAAAAAGCAAATAAGAGTGGACCATATTAATTTAACAAAATAATATAAATAACGAATTTAACTAGTTTTAGTAAAAATATTTGTTACAGTCACGCTAATTTATTAATTATTGTAGCATTTTACTTGTCCACGTTAGGATTTGAATTTAGTGGACCATCTTTATTGTTTGTTATTAGTAATTAGTGTAAATTTCGTGTATAAACGCACGGTTTCTTTAGATTAGGATGTTGGAGAATTTAACAAATAAAGATAACAAAAATGAAAGCGAATTAAGTACAATGTTTAAGAGATATTAAGTTAAAGTGTATTATGAGAAATATCGATCTTTTATTCTTTTAATAGTAAGGGAGATTCGTTATTTCAATTAGTTTAATTGGTTTGTATGTCGATAAAGTTTAATTGGTTTGTTTGTTTGTTGATTAATTGGTTCGTTATTTCGATTAATTTTGGTTCGCTAATTCGATTAATTTGTACTAATTTGTTAATTCGATTAATTTTAAAGTTGATAAGAAAGACGAGAGAAGTTGGGTTTATTTTGTGAGAGGGGTCAAATTGTCCATTTCACAAATTTTGTCGACAATGTGAGAAATTACGTCAACGACAAACAGTAGCTTAAAATGCAAATTCGGCGATTAAATTAAGCCCAGTAGGCACTCAAATAAGCCCTATATTGATCTGTACATTTGTAGACCACAAATTGTTGTATAAGACCGTCTCTTAACATAAGACCAGCCCAATTAGTAAAAGCTCAATATTTAAAACACAAATTACATAAATATGGAGACACTTTATGGGTAAAAATACCCTCTCATTCTCATCATGACGTGGCAACTCGCGATTGGATAAATAAAAGACACACGGATCAATGACGAAGCAGCAGGCTGCTGGACGTAAGGAAGAACAAGGGGGGATGAACCTGGACATTCAAGTGATACAAAGGCCGCGGTTGAACTAAATAATAAACAAACCAGCAGGAACGTTGAAATGGTCAGCAGGAACATCGTGGTAATCAGCAGAAGCTTTGAAAAAGTCAATAACCGCTTCTTATTTCATAGGAAGTGGAGCATGCGGTTGAGAGTTTTCAGGAAGCACGTGCAAGAGCCCTAACAAAGGCTATAAAAAAGCAACAAACACGAAATTCAAGGACGGCTCATCTATCATTCATAATCAACTTTATTCAAAGAAATATCACTCATCATCTGCAACAATCAACATCATCAACGCACTTAGAATTTTATACATCGTTCATATCACTTGTACTTAGGCATTTGGAGATCACAGCTGTACCTCCTAATCGTTCCAGCTAGGTTCACCCTCGAATACTATTACTACTAGTGGATCATTGGCGGGATACCATTCCTCCCGCGGTTTTCCCCACATTTTGGGTTTCCCGCGTCGCCATTTCGCTTGTGTCATTTGTCTTTCTCTCTTTCTCGTTTTCCTTTTCTCTCGTATTAGTTGTTTACTTTCGTCCTCGTTATGTTCTTACTATCGTCCTGCTCAAGTCTTTAAATATCATATTTTAATTGAAATAGCCGCATTAACTCACAAATCTTTAGTCGGTAAAATCTCACCAAAACAGTTTGGTGCCCACCGTGGGGCATTGTGGTTAAATCTTGGTTAAAATATCTTTTTTCGAAATATCCTAACATCTCTGTAGTTGGTCATGTCAGGATCTAGTCAGAACGTCTCTGATCCGATGAGTACATCAGTGCAAACTCCAGTAGTAGGGGCGACACCAGCAACCTCCGGTGTTCCAACAACGGCGGTCCTTGCCACCAGAGTGACTGCAGGCCAGGCTCAACCCCAAGTATCGGCAAAGCCTCCTTACTCCCCCAAAATCCCAGATCTGGGAGCAGGGAAGGCTAGCAAATCACCAATTATCAATCCTATACCCAAGCCTAATAGGGATGGGAGTCCGCAATGCCCAGAATCACCAGGACACCTGACAGGAGCCCGTCTCCCAGGAGCATCACAACCAGATCCGGTACAACAGTTGCTCCAAGGGATGACATTCTTGCAGCAGGGGGTGATAAGGCTACAAAGGGACAACCAGTCCTTGTAGGAAAAGATAGATGCAGTGTCACCCCTGGGAACGACCCAGCAGATGCCAAGGTCGAGAGCCGGCCAGGGGAATGCCAGGGAGTACTCAGGGAGGCTACTGCCGCAAAATCTAGTAACCAGGCTCGATATGGATATGCTGCCACCAGGGGTAACCACGCCATCCGAGCAAGTATATCCAGTTGGAACGGTGGCCGCCCAAGGTACGATCCAACCACCAGGGGTTCCACCACCACCAAGGATGACGCAAACGTACCCTATGGTACTCAATTCTGTGGGATTAGGAGCACTAACTCCAGATCCCATACCAACAACCAAAAAGACACCAAAGTGGTACCGGGGAGCAATCCAGGGGAATCAAGAAGAAACGCATATCCCGGGATGTGCTCCTATATGCCATATACTCCGAACGACCGATTCAGGCCTATTGTGAACTCAACACCATTACCTGGAAGATACATGGTCCCTCCTTACATGTCAGGAGGAACACCAAATCCATATGGGGTCTACTCGGTACCCCACAACCAGGGTATGGGGGTAGGAAGCCATGTAGAACAATAGTTGCAGGATATCAGGTCCCTACTCAGCAAGGTTCCAGGGTTACCACATCCCATGGAGGTGGCAACTTCAGAGTGCTATGCGGATTCCCCCTTTGTGGACAGCATTTCCCTTGTCATCATGCCAAAGGGGTTCACCATGCCAACAATGACGTTGTATGATGGAACAGAGGATTCGCTGGAGCACATCAACCAGTACAAACAAAAAATGATAGTGGTTGCAGCAACATGGCCTGAAAAGGAGGCATGCATGTGCAAGGGATTCGGTTCCACCTTGTCAGGAGCCGCACTCCAATGTTTCGTCAACCTTCCCAACAAGTCTATTTCCACCTTCGCGGGGTTAGTGAACGTTTTTAATCACAGTTCACCGATCGCAAGCTTGAAAAAATTATCCATTATCTATACCGGATCGTCCGAGAGGTTCAAGGAGTCCACCGGGGGACTATCTCTTGATTCAATATGGAAAAAATATCCATCCCTAGGTGCGACCCTACAACAGCAGTCAATGCCTTCAGAAGGGGACTGCATCGCGACTCTGATTTGTACAAGGATCTCACCAAGCACCCATGTGCCACCTTTGAGGAAGTCAAGCAAATGGCAGAGGCCACTTATCGCCTAGAGGAGGATGGGGATAGAAGGGACCTGTACGGAACAGAGTCGTCTAGCAGAAAAATAACAACGGAGAAGAAGAACGAAAGAGCCAAACCCTACAGCAAGAACACAGTGAACAAAGTCTCAGGAGAAACAGAAAGCACCGATGCTCCACCTAAGCTCAGCGAGTATGGGTTCACCACTGGACTTGCTGGGGTATTAAAGGCAATCAGGGAGTTGAGGCAAAGGGCCAGGTGGCCCAAGAAGCCTACCCCCAGAGAGAACGACAGAAGAGATGCCAACAAAAGGTCTGAATACCACAACGATATTGGCCACAATATAGAAGATTGTGTAATGCTACGAAAGAAAGTAAAGCACCTCTACAGTGCTGGATGCTTGGATCACCTGCTCCCCAAGGGAGCGAAATCTGGAAAGGTCAATACTGTTGACCAGGCCCAACCATCCCCACCTCCACCTTACTCAAAGGTCGTGAGCGTCATCACAGGAGGATCGAAAATATGTGGTCTCACTTATTCAGCAGCAAAGCGCCATGCAACCGAGACTAAAGGAGATAAACTAGAGTTCTCCCTCAGGATCAGCAGACAGGATCTACCAGCAATCTCATTCGACGAGGCAGACATACCCGATGAGGCAGAACACCATCATGACGCCTTGATCATTACCCTTTCCATAGGGAACTGCCTTGTTAAAAAGATATTGGTAGATACCGGAAGCTCTGTGAATCTCATAATGCTGGAAACATTGAAGAACATGGGTTTCAGCGAGAAAGACCTGGTGCAGAAAGCAGTACCCTTGGTAGGCTTCAGCGGAGAAACTAAACAATCCCTTGGAGAAATAGTAATTCCTACCTTTGCAGGGGGTTGAACAAACAGGTACGGTACTTGGTCATTGATGGTCCGTCAACTTATAACGTGATATTTGGCAGGCTTTGGATCCATGAAATGGAAGCAGTACCATCAACGTACCATCAGGGCCAGAAGTTCCCTACGCCCTGGGGGTACAGGAGATACGGGGAGATCAAACTATCGCTTGGGATTGCTACAAGAACGCTCTGAAGCCCACTACAGCTGGTCCAGCATAGCAATTACAGAAATTGTGCGTCCAGAGGGAGTATATCGCACCTCCTCAGGAGGAACTCGACGTAGTAGTCCTGGACCCACAGTTTCCAGCAAGAATAGTGCTGGTGGGAGCCGACAGCGGACAACATCCGTGGGAGCGAGATAATTGAATTTCTACGTACTAACATGGATTGTTTCGCCTGGTCCCATAGCGACATGATTGGCATAGATCCAAGTGTAATCACACACCGGTTAAATGTAGACCCCAGCTTTCCTCCAGTCCAGCAGGAAAGGCGAAAATTTGATCCTGAAAGGAATGAGGTGATAAACTAGGAGGTAGACAACCTCCTGGAAGCAGGCAAGATCAAGGAAGTTAACTACCCAGAATGGCTCTCGAATGTTGTGGTTGTACCCAAGAAGAACAACAAGTGGAGAGTATGTGTTGATTTCACAAATCTTAACAAAGCTTGCCCAAAATACCCGTTCCCCCTGCCGCACATCGATTCCAAGGTAGACGCAACAGCAGGGCATGAGCTACTTACCTTCCTTGACGCCTGGAGTGGGTACAACCAGATAAAAATGGACCCTAAGGATCAGGAGAAAATAGCCTTCAGATCCGACAGAGGCCTGTACTGCTACAATGTGATGCCTTTTGGCCTCAAAAATGCTGGTTCCACCTATCAGCGCCTGGTGAACAGAATGTTCAAGGAGGAGATAGGGAGAACAATGGAAGTCTATATTGACGATATGGTAGTCAAATCCAAGAAGGCAGAACAACACATGCCCTACCTGGAAAATACCTTCTCGATCCTCAGAAAATACCATATAAAGCTGAACCCCCTAAAATGCACTTTTGGAATCTCCTCGGGGAAATTCCTGGGATACTTGATGACGCAAAGAGGGATAGAGGTCAGCACGGAGCAAATCAAAGCATTACTCCAGTTAGAATCTCCTCAGAAGCCAAAGGACGTACAGAGGCTCACAGAACGAGTAGCAGCCCTAAATCGGTTTATATCAAGGTCCTCAGACAGGTGCCGACTGTTCTATGATATCCTGAGGAAGAGCCAAAAGTTTTAATGGACGCCAGAGCATGAAAAGGCGTTTGGGGAACTCAAGCAGTACCTAAGCACCCCTCCTCTTCTCTCCAAGCCAGAACAGGGAGAACCACTGTACTTGTATCTGTCAGTAATGGAGGCGCATGTAAGCGCTGTACTGGTACGAGAGCACGAGGGTATGCAGAAACCAGTATACTATATAAGCAAGTCTTTGTTACCTGAAAAGACCAGGTACACATCTCTAGAAAAACTCGTTTTAGCACTTCTTACTGCTTCGTACAAATTGCGTCCCTATTTTGAGTCACATACAATTTCAGTCGTGACCAACTACCCCCTGAGAACCATAATGAGGAAACCCGAACTTTCAGGGAGAATGGTTAAGTGGTCTATCCACCTAAGTGGGTACGACCTGAAATTTGAACCTCGAACAACCATAAAGTCCCAAGCCCTAGCTGACTTTGTGTCAGACTTTTAGTCCCACCCTTCAAGAACAAGCCGACAGTGAAATCTTGACCCTAGGTGAGGCTAAAGGAGAGCAGGTATAAGAATTACATGTTGATGGGGCATCCAATACGAAGGGAGCAGGGGTAGGGTTGGTCCTGAAATCACCTTAGGGGGAACAGATAATACAAGCAGTACGATGTGAGTTCAAAGCAACGAATAACGAGGCTGAATACGAGGCCCTAATCTTAGGACTCCAATTAGCCCTAGAAATCCAAAGCAACCACATCAAGGTGTATAGTGACTCCCAACTGATAGTCAACCACGTGAATAACGTGTATACGGCCAGGGATCCTAAAATGGTATCCTACCTGGAGGTGGCGAAGGAGCTCAAACTCCGCTTTGCCTCATTCCACATCCAGCAGATACCAAGGGACCAGAATGTTGAAGCAGATGCTCTCGCCACCCTGCGAGCAGCCTTCACTCCAGGGGTAGTGGGCTCTATACCATCTATCCATGTCATGAAACCTGCCATACGCCAGAATGAACAACAGAACGCCAGTAAGGCTGCCACCACCCAGTGGACATATGAAACAGGGATACTGTGTACTGCCACACCCCAGGAAGAACCTGATGATTGTCGCAAGCCTTACATTAGTTGGCTACGTGATGAGGTATTACCACGTGACCAGAAAGACACCAGGAGTTTCAAAATGAAATCCTCCAGATTCGTACTCATTGACGGTATCATATTTAGGAAGTCCTCGGTAGGACCCTATCTGAGGTGCTTAAGCGCACATGAGGCACATGCATTAATGTGTGATATCCACAGTGATGATTGTGGAAATCACACAGGGGGTAGGAGCCTGTCCAACAAGGCACTAAGATAGGGTTACTTCTGGCCTACCATGAGGAAGGACGCCACAAATTACATCAAGAAATGTGAAGAATGCCAGAAGCACACCCCTATCAGCCACCAGCCAGCAGATTGTATGCATCCGATCATCTCGCCTTGGCCTTTTATGAAATGGGGAATGGACATTGTGGGACCATTACCCCACGCTTCTGGAAACAGGACGTACATGTTGGCAATGACGGACTACTTCTCTAAATGGATAGAGGCAGAAGCTTTCCCTCAGGTCCTGGAGAAGCATGTGATATCTTTCATCAAGAGGAACATAGTCAGCAGATATGGCATCCCTTCAGAAATCATATGTGACAACGGGTCACAATTCATATCCAGCAGAACGGAAGACTACTGCGCCAGGTGGAACATCAAGCTGTTTAAATCTACTCCTAGGAATCCACAGTCCAACGGTCGGGCAGAATCCAGTAACAAGATAGTCATGAACAACCTGAAAAGAAGGTTGGAGGAGATATGAGCCAACTGGGCCGATGAGCTTCCCTTCGTGCTATTGTCTGATAGAACCACTCCTAAAGTGGCAACGGGTCAAACACCATTCAGTCTGGAATATGGGGCCGAGGCAGTTATTCCCTCTGAGGTGCAAACACCGACATATCGGTATGCCAATGCCACCAAATAGAGGAACCAAGTAGAAATGGCCAGCAGCCTGGATACCATTGATGAGTCAAGGACCACCGCCTAAATCAGGATGGCCGCCTACAAACAGACAGCAGCCAGGAGTTACAACAAAAACGTAAGACTGAGAACGCTGCAAGTAGGAGACCTGGTACTCAGGAAGGTATTCCCCAACACCAAGAATCAGAGTGCAGGTAAATTCGCCTACAACTGGGAAGGTCCCTGCCGCATAGAAGGCATCATGGGTAATGGGGCATACATGTTGGAGACTATGGACGGGGAAGCTGTCCCTAGATCTTCGAACATCATTCACCTTAAAAAGTATTATGTCTAAGGTTCCAGGTACAGGACCCAGAAGTTCCACCTCCAGCAGGTACATCCCAGAACCCTTGAATCCCAGCATTCAGTACTTCAGAAACCTAAGAGCATGAACTAACTTGCTAAAAGTGTCTTTGACTAAGCAGCTATCGCTTGAAGGGGAAGATCCCCAGAACCCACTTGCTGGAGCCACAGCTCACTCTCTCATAAGGTACATACGAAAAGAACTAATCATTTTGTCTCGTACCGCATGACTGTACCACCTGCATTGGTCTGACGGTAACATCTCTTTTGACAGCAGGAACAACTAAGTCACCAGGCAAGGTCTTTCGTTCAGTACGCACGTACGTGCTAAGTCTTCTGAATTCAGCAGGTACTACTAAGGAAATGACAACTTACAACGTATCTCTCAAATCCTTTGAGTCAAAACCTTTTTTATTTATTTTCCCTTGGTGTCAACTTTAGCAGGTTTCACAAGGAGCAAAATGTGGAAGCAGCGTACTTAGTATTTTAGACGGTAAAAACGAAACTCTCTTTCTTTGAAGTGTTTGTAAAAATTCTGGGGGAACACACTTTGTGCTCCCTAAACTATTTTTGATTTATGAAATTGCTTCCATTTTTAAGTTCATCGTTGTTTTTGGATTGAATGTGGATATGGTAAGTTGAATATTAAGGCAATGTCCTAGTACGCTAACTGATGAACATGTACTAGCAAAGTGTTCCTCCTGCAGGAAGTACCTAATGTGCGCGTGGTCGAAACAGAGGGATTCGAGCATCCTGATGGACAGAAAGCTCCCTGAGCCACCATAGGCACCTCAACAAGTACGAAGCCGGCACACAAACAGAAAGAACAAAAGAATTGCTATCAAAACAACAGAAGGAACAAAACGAAAAATTTCATAAACACCTCTCAGCAGAGGGACTTGAAAAACAAATATTTTTGCCCCTCCTACGAGGCAAAAACAAAAGTACCAAAAGGTGCCAGGCACCAAGAGTTAGATTACAATGCGCCACCACACAGGGTGCCCAATAAAACATCAAGATAAAAAATTAAAATTTAAAATGCCTAAACTAGGCAGCAGCAGCAGAATTTGGGACGGCATCAGCAGAAACATCCACAGGGATGTTAGGCTCCACAACAGCCTCTCCGCCAGATGGACCTTCCCCTCCCTGGGCAACAAGGGTATCCTCCCTAACCTCCTCGACCGACGTAACAGCTGGTGGTTCAGTCGTTGCACTGGTCTCTCCATCGTCACCACCTAGCAAGTCATTGATGAGGCTGAAGTTCGGCTTGACTGGATATGCAACATGAAACAACCGTTCCTCCTCAGCGAGGTCCTAGTTGGAGTGCTCACCCACCTCGAACTCCTTAATGCATTTGATCTTTATTTCCCAGGCAGAAATCAATGTAGAGTCCAAGAGCGGGTGCTTCAGCAGCTCCACCTCCTTGTGAGCCTCTTCCATACGCCCTTCTGCCACCTTCCTCTCAGCATCCAGCTGTTTCTGAGCAACTGCCTTCTCCTCAGCCAGCTTCTTCTGGACAGCCACCCTCTCCCTCCTAGCCGGCGCCAAATCTGCCTCCACCTTCCCCAGGTTGACATTAAGGTTGGTCACCTCCTCCATTAATCTGGCAACCTCCCTGCGCAGGAACATGCCGTCCTGCAAAACCTGCCAGAGAAGCAGTTAGCAGCACGAACAAAATAAACCAGTAAAACGTAAAGGGGATTTGAGCTTCATCTAGCATAGCAGGGAGGGGAGTATTTCCCAAAGAATGGGCAGCAGCCGGAAGCAGGAACTATTCCATGTGAGGCCAGAGAGGTACCCCACTGGAGCCATACCCCTTGGGAAGGCGGATTACGGTGGAAGTATTGGGCAGGGGTGGCCTAGGAGCCACTGCAGCCAGAGGAGCAACCTCAATAGGGACAGGCGTGCTAACCGGCTCCATTTCATAAGGGAGCAATGGCCTCTTCCTGGGAGAAGGACCGAAGGAGGCAGAAGCAACCTGCTTCCTCTTCCTATCCAGCAGGGAGAGGGAGGAAACAGGAGTATTCCCTAGTACAGGAACACAGTTAGAACGTAAACACAAAATGACCATATAGCAAGAACAAACACCCATGAAAAACAAAGCCTTACCAGACGACATCTGGAATTCGGCGGTTGGGGGCTCTTGCTGACTGGTGGAGGTACCAACTTCCTCTTCCTCCTCTTCCTCTTCCCTTTATTCTTCTTCCATCTCTTCTTCCTCCTCTTGCTCTCCGTCACTAATGTCAAGAGATACGGAGGCAGATGCACCAACAGGGGAAGAAAGAACACCAGGGTAAGAACGAGTTGCAACAGGGAGAGCGAATAAACGGTTAACCACACTATGATCTCTTGAGGGAACTGGCTGCTTCAAATCTGCAGCAGCACACCAGTAAGAACATTAAGGTAAAAGAAAATTAACAGACACCCAGAAACTAAAGTTACCTTTAGAGGGCCCCCACTTGTCAAACAAGTACTCGGGGTGGGGGTAAGAGAGTCAATCTTAACAAAGATGAATTTAGTATTCCAGCCTTCATCCCTCACTTTTGGAGGAAGGATCACACCAGGGATGCTACGATCGCAGGACCTTAAGGTGATAAGCCCGGCAACAAAGGGCCTGAAAGAATAAAGCAGGGAAAGGTCACCCAGACCAATCCCCAGAGCATGATCCTCATCAAGGATGCAGAGCGAGACCAGAATGCGCCATGTATGAGGCACAAGCTGGCAGATCCCCAACCTGTAGTGGCGCAAGATCCTTTGCACCAAAGGAGGAAAGGGAAAAGATAAACCCTGGGTAAAAGGGTACTCGTACAGGCACGCCCAACCGGGATTATGGGCATCCGGCGCCTCCCTAGGCCGAGGAATATGTATCACGACCTCCTGGCCAAGGCTAAACCTCTCTCTCACCTCCTCAAGAGAGGTGTCAGCAAAGCTGGAATCGCACAGATAGTGATCTGCGAGGATCCCAGCAGATCGGAAGGGAGAGAGAGCACCAGCAGGTGGACCCCCACGGGGATGAGGAGGAGGAGCGGTACGACGGATAGACTTTTTGACCATAATTGTGGAGATTAGAGGCGAAAAAATTAAGAGAGAGGGAAGAAAGTAAGGGGTTTACCTGGTGGATAGGGATGTCTTATAAGAGGGGAGGGAGAGTAAAGAGTTTTAGAGAGAGAGGTTAATAAAGACGGGAATAAAGGAAGTAGAAGGGAGAGGGGTGTATTTATAACCAAAAGGAGTTAAGGGAGGGAGTTAAAAGAAGGGAGTTAAGGGAGGGAGTTAGGTTGGGGAGGAATCGAGGGAAAGGAGACGTGGGGGAAGTGGGAAGTTACTGAGAGGAATGATTGATTAGACCTCTAACGGTCAGTGGATAAGAATGCAAGTGGGCTAATGTCACGCTACGATATCACCACTACATAAAGCGCCCAGGAGGGAAGCAACTCCCAGCATCCATCGAGCAAGAACAAAATCTGGCAGTTGCTTGGGGGTAATTGTATGGGTAAAAATACCCTCTCATTCTCATCATGACGTGGCAACTCGCGATTGGATAAATAAAAGACACACGGATCAATGACGAAGCAGCAGGCTGCTGGACGCAAGGAAGAACAAGGGGGGATGAACCTGGACATTCAAGTGATACAAAGGCCGCGTTTGAACTAACTAATAAACAAACTAAAAGATGTTATTTTCCCTTGATTCATTCCATAAAGCAAGATACAATATATACAAAAACCTATTCCTAAATTAGCATCACCAAATCCCACGAATCATGGGATGATGATAACAACTAGCTAAAGTTAGGGAATACAATCCCATATTGACAGCATACATATTGGCTAAATTAGGATACAAGATAATCATAATAATTTACAAGAATAATTAATATTCTAACACTAATATTAATATATTCTAATACACCCCCTCAGTCAAAACGGGAGGTGAGCCGACATTGAGACTGGACCTGAAATCGTCAAACAGAATTTTTGGCAGGCCTTTAGTAAAGACATCGGCATATTGATATCGCGATAGAACATGACAAACTTGAACTTCATTTATCGCGACTTTTTCCCGGACAAAATAAATGTCTAATTCAATGTGCTTCGTTCTTTGATGATGAACCGGGTTTCCCGATAAGTAGATAGCCGACACATTATCGCAATAAACAATAGTAGCACGTCGGATAAGACATTTTAACTCAAGTAACAAATTTCTGAGCCAACATGACTCAGCCACGACATTTGCAACGCCGCGGTACTCGGCTTCTAAGCTGGACCGTGAAATAGTGGGTTGCCGTTTCGACGACCATGATATTAAGTTGTTGCCAAGGTAAACACATTACCCGGAGGTGGAGCGGCGTGAATTAGGACAGCCACCCCAGTCGGCATCCGTATAAGCCGTGAGAGAACAGGTGTTCGATGGACTGAGGTGCAAACCGAAATGAAACGTACCTTTGAGATAACGGATGATTCTCTTGAGTGCACCAAAATGCTCTTCTCGTGGATCGGGCATAAAAAGGCAGATTTGCTGGACCGCGTAAGAGATGTCGGGACGTGTAAAAGTTAAGTATTGTAGAGCCCCGGCTAGACTTCGATACAAAGCCGGGTCAGAAAATGGTTTGCTGCCAGAGGCACTAAGTTTGGACTTAGTGTCAATGGGTGTAAGTGCGGGTTTGCAAGAGGACATATTAGCTCTAGCAATTATATCCTGGGCATATTTAGACTAATGCAAAAACAGTCCCCTGGAATGTCGAACAGCAGCAATACCCAAGAAAAAATTCAAAGGGCCCAAATCAGTCATGGAGAACTCGGATTGAAGCAAGGACAGAATGTTTACCCGGAGCGATTCGGACGACGTAGCAAGAAGGATATCGTCAACGCACAATAGTAGATAGGCAAGCTGATCACCATTGCTATAGATAAAGAGAGAATTATCCGACTTGCTATGCGTGAATCCAATAGTAGAGACATAATTCGCAAAACGTTGGTACCACGCCCTCGGTGCTTGTTTAAGACCGTATAAGGATTTCTTTAGAAGGCAGACGTGATCGGGTCGTGAATGGTCTCGAAAACCGGGTGGTTGGTGCATGTATACCGTCTCGACAAGATTACCATGGAGGAATGCATTTTTTTACATCCAACTGATGAATGGACCAATTTTTGGAGACGGCCAAGCTAAGAACTGTCCGGATAGTGGTGGGCTTGACCACCGGGCTAAACGTCTCTTTACAATCAATGCCAACCTGTTGAGACCTGCCATTAACCACAAGACGAGCTTTGTATCGCTCCAAATCACCATTAGCCTTAAACTTATGCTTAAACAACCAAAGACAACGAGTTATATTGACATCCGAAGGTCGAGGCATGAGAACCCAAGTCTCATTCTTAATGAGGGCATCGTACTCGTCTTTCATGGCACGATTCCAATTCGGGTCTTGGAGGGAGGTTTTGGGACACTTGGGCAGTGGTGATAATGTGGTAGCACATAAATCAAACATGTGCTTGGGTTTAAAAATGCCATGTACGTTGTGCTCGAGTTGTCATTTGGGGCGAGGGGGCTGGTGGTGTAGGAGGGGTGGGTGGTGTTACCCGAGGAGAGGGTGGGGCAGGGGAGGCACTTGGGTTAGAAGCAGGGGTGTCCGGGTTGTGGTTAATGGGGGGAATTGGTGTTGACAGATATTGTGGGTGAAGGAGAGTTTGGTATAGTGGGCTCGGGTGAGGGAGATTGTTGGGCCGATTGGTTTTGGTGTAGGTGATGGGCCACGGGTGAGGGAGATTGTTGGGCAGATTGTTGTAGTTGATGGGCAACATATGGAGATGGGTCATTTGTTAATAAATCATAGGATGAGTGGACCGTGGGTTGATGCTTAGCAAAAGGAAAATTGGTTTCATCAAAGGTTACATGAAGAGCAATGATAATTTTTCGAGTGTTAATATCGTAGCATTTGTATCCACGGTGAGAAGACAGGTAGCCTAAGAAGACGCACGGGGTCGCTCTTGGGGCGAGTTTATGGATAGTGGTGGATGGGATATGTGGGTAGCATAGACATCCGAATGTGCATAGGTGGCTATAGGACGGAATTCGACAATAGAGACTCGATGTGGGGGATTTGAAATTGTTGGCCTTGCTAGGGAGTATGTTATGGAGGTAGGTAGCCATGGCAAGGGCATGGTGCCACATGGAGGGAGGTAAGTGAGCGTGAATGAGAAGAGTACGGACCATATTATTAATAGTTCGTATTTTTCTCTCGGCCTTACCATTTTGTGGGGAGGTGTGCGGGCAAGAGAAGCGGAAAAACATCCTTTGTGACCCGAAAAATTTATGAAAGGATGAGTAATCGAATTCGCGGCCATTGTCACATTGTAATGTCTTTATGTGAGAGTTAAATTGGGTTTTAATCATATTGTAGAATTTAGTGAAAATGTCATACACTTGAGATTTTTGGGCAAGAGGAAAAGTCCATAAAAAATTGGTATAATCATCTAGAAATAAAATGTAATATCGATGTTGATTGGAACTAAGAACCGGAGAGGACCACAAATCTGTATGAAGTATATTAAATGGACTCAAAGTTTATGACAAAGACTCACTAAAGGGAAGTTTGGTGTGCTTACCCAATTGGCATGAATGACACAAAGACACTGACTTACGTGAACGACATGAAATGTCGGATTTATTACATATCGAATTAAAATGCTAGGACCCGGGTGACCTAAACGTCCGTGCCAAATGTCGGACGAAACAGCGGTAAGGGCTTGAATTGGTGCAGTGGTGGTGTGGGTTGGAAGAAGTGGGTAGAGATCCCCCGTGCTATTACTTCTCAGAAGTGGCGTCCCCGTCTTGAGATCCTTCACGGTAAAACCAAACGGGTCAAATTCAACAGATACACAATTATCATTAGTAAATTTTCGAACCGATACTAAATTTTTGATAAGACGGGGAACATGCAGCACGTTTTTCAGTTGAAGAGAATGGTTAGGGAAGGGAAGAGTAGCATTACCAACACCACGAATCGGAATCATATTACCATTACCTATGTTATAACGGATGTAAGAAAGATAAATAAAGAACGTGAAAAAGACAACAGATTTACGTGGTTCACTAACAATTTATTAGCTACGTCCACCGCCAGAAGGGAAGAATATTATTGATCTTGAGGATTCTGATTTGAGTATACTCGTTAGAGTATTGATTTTCAGACGACTCGGATTTTTGATGATTTATGAATGAATAAAATAGACGGCTTATGAGAATTTATATAGTACTCTCATAACATATATTTTCCTTAATGTAATTAGGAAACCCTAACAATTTCCTAAACAGACAAGGAAACTAAATAATAGTTTCCTAAACAGATAAGGAAACTAAATCGATGCGGAATTTGAATGCATTCAAGGCATATTCTAACAAATCTCCACCTTGACTTGAATCCTCTCACAATCAGACAGATGTACCAGATGCACCATAACGGTGCCAGATGTACCAGACGCACTAAACTAGTGCCAGATGAATCTCTCCCTTCTGCCTCAGATATTGCCCACCATGGGACAATCGATACTTCTAACATTTAGCAAGTCCAAACAATACTGGAACTTGCTATGCGGAATGTAAAAGAACCCGACAAACGTAGAACCTTGAAAACAATACAAGGTATCACGCTTAACACCTTCGTAATCACATTCGAACCCTTGTAGACTTTCGTAACTCCACCTTCACCATGAAAATCGAAACCTTTATCGTCCAACACACTTAAGGAAATCGATTCTTCGTCATCGGCGGAACATGTCTAACCTCGTTCAATGTGAAGAATTTACCATCTTGTGTCCGTAGTTTAATCGAGCCAATTCCAAATGTCTTACAAATAGAACCATTAGCCATAGAAATATCGCCACCATCTATTTGCTTGTAGGTTGTAAACCACTCCTCCCGCGGACATATGTGATAGGTTGCTCCGAATCCAGGATCCACGCATCATTAGGATGCGTGTATTTTTCAAAGAACTAGAGCATAATCACCTTCAGAATTGGTATCTGCTATTGCAGCTGTATCTGGTGCTTTGTCCTGTTTATTTTTCTTGGGACAATCAAATTTCCAATGCCCCTTTCCTTTACAGTAGTTACAAATATTAGTAGGTTTAGGACCCTTAAAATCAGAGGTACCAGCAGAATTAGAAGAACCAGAATAAGACGGCTTCTTATAATTTTTCTTCCCAAAATTTCCCTGTCCATAACCCCCGCTAGCTATTAAACCTGCGGCCTGATTATCTGTAACCGTACCAGCCGCCTTATGGCGCAATTCTCTAGTATGAAGAGACGATCTAACATCTTCTAGAGACACAGTATCTTTACCAACAATGAAAGATTGCACAAAATTCTCATACGACAAAGGCAAAGATACTAATAGAATTAATGCGGCATCCTCATCCTCAACTTTAACATCAATATTACGCAATTCTAATAAAATTGTGTTTAACCGATCTAAGTGATCTCGGAGAGAAGTACCTTCCTGCATTTTTAGACTGAACAGGCGTTGCTTCAGAAGCAACTTATTGGTTAAAGACTTCGTCATATAAAGACTCTCAAACTTTGACCACAGACCCTGCGCAGATTGCTCCTCCGCGACTTCAATGATAACATCATCAGCAAGACACAACATAATTGTTGAATGTGCCTTCACCTCCAAAACAGCCATCTCAGCGGTGTCGGGTTCTGCCGCCTTCTTCACAAGCGGCGCCCACAACCCTTGTTGTTTCAACAAAGCCCGCATCTTGATTTGCCATAGACTAAAACTATTCCTCCCCGTGAATTTATCAATCTTCACGCTCATCCCAGACATCTTTCTTACCAGTTCAGGAGCCCAGATAAATATGGCTCTGATACCAGTTTGTTATAACAGATGTAAGAAAGATAAATAAAGAACGTGAAAAAGACAACAGATTTACGTGGTTCACTAACAATTTGTTAGCTACGTCCCACCTTGAAGGGAAGAATATTATTGATCTTGAGGATTACTGATTTCAGAGTATACTCGTTAGAGTAGTATTGATTTCGGACGACTCGATTTTTGTGATTTATGAATGAATAAAATAGACGACTTATGAGAGTTTATATAGTACTCTCATAATGAGATATTTTTCCTTAATGAATTAGGAAACCCTAACAATTTCCTAAACAGACAAGGAAACTAAACAATAGTTTCCTAAACAGATAAGGAAACTAAATCAGATGCGGAATTCAGAACAGATTCAAGGCATATTCTAACAACCTACAATAATAGCACGATTACCACTCAAAGGAGAATAAGAGACGAGATTACCGTTGTTTGAGTTCATGTGAGACGACGCCCCGGTGTCCATATAGTAGTTGTCGTTGGGTTGTTGAAGATTAAGTGATTGCATAACCGCAGCCAAGTCAGTCGGAACCAATGCCCCTGGTGGCATGCCTAGAACACTGGGTTGAGCAAGGAAGGCTTGCTGGGGTCGAGGGCCGAGGACGCCAGCCGTGTTGTTGGCCGCAGGAGGAGTCCACCCAGAAGTAGGATAGGGACATGGTGATGCAGTCCATCCCTGTTGAGACGAACCAGGCCACTGAGCAAGAGGGACCCATGCCCAATTAGAAGCAGAGGACGCATTATGCGTCTGTTGCCAATTGGAGTGCTTGTTAGAACCACCAGAATAATTAGAACCACCAGAATATCCACCCCCTTGATTCTTACCCCGATAATTACCCTTATGATGACGATTCCCCTTCCCTTATAATTAGAATTAGAGTTGGAGGAATTACCATTTTTGTTGGACGAATGAGGAGGCTGACTGTCAGACGCGGCAACAACCAGGGCATTATCAGCAGTCCTACCAGCAATTTTGGCTTTCCGAGCTTCTTCCATGGTGAGCATGGAGCGGGCCTTGTAGAACGATGGCAGCGGGTCACTCTGCTGAATAATAGTGGCCACGCTGTCATAACCCTCAGATAAATGAGTCACAAGTTGGAGCACCAATCGGGTTTCAGGCACCGGAGATCCGACGTTGGACAATTGATCAGCAATCATCTTCAATGCTTGGCAGTAGGCCGAGACATTGGGATAATTGTCCATGTGTATGGCGCTGAATTGTTGTTCCAGAGTGACGACACGAGAGTTTTGATTGTCATTAAAAATATGCTTGAGGCGATCCCAAGTTTGCTTGGCCGTAGCACCGGGTTCAAGGATGATATGCAAGAGATCAATAGAAATGGTGCTATAAATACATTGCTTAACAATGGTATCACGACGGTCCCAACCGTCATCCTTCTTAATAACAGCGTCCTTGGGAGGAGCAATATGGTCAAGTACGTCAAAGACACGAGTAGTATTGAGAAAGAGCTCGGCCCATGAAGCGTAACAAACATTTTTGATTTCAAGAGTGATGGGAACATAATTTTTGATATTCGAAACCGAATAAGCAGGGGAGAAGGATGGTTTTGAGGGTTGAGCGTCGTTAGTCATAGTGAAGGGATAAAGAAAAGAGATTTCGATATGAAGGAGATGAAGCGGAAGCAGAGGATCAAAAAAGGCTGATACCATAAAAGATGTTATTTTCCCTTGATTCATTCCATAAAGCAAGATACAATATATACAAAAACCTATTCCTAAATTAGCATCACCAAATCCCACGAATCATGGGATGATGATAACAACTAGCTAAAGTTAGGGAATACAATCACATATTGACAGCATACATATTGGCTAAATTAGGATACAAGATAATCATAATAATTTACAAGAATAATTAATATTCTAACACTAATATTAATATATTCTAATACAAACCAGCAGGAACGTTGAAATAGTCAGCAGGAACATCGTGGTAATCAGCAGAAGCTTTGAAAAAGTCAGCAACCGCTCCCTATTTCATAGGAAGTGGAGCATGCGGTTGAGATTTTTCAGGAAGCACGTGCAAGAGCCCTAAGAAAGGCTATAAAAAGCAACAAACACGAGATTCAAGGATAGCTCATCTATCATTCATAATCAACTTTATTCAAAGAAATATCACTCATCATCTGTAACAATCAACATCATCAACGCACTTAGAATTTTATACATCGTTCATATCATTTGTACTTAGGCATTTGGAGATCACAGCTGTACCTCCTGATCGTTCCATCTAGGTTCACCCTCGAATACTATTACTACTAGTGGATCATTGGCGGGATACCATTCCCCCCGCGGTTTTTCCCACATTTTGGGTTTCCCGCGTCACCATTTCGCTTGTGTCATTTGTCTTTCTCTCTTTCTCGTTTTCCTTTTCTCTCGTATTAGTTGTTTACTTTTGTTCTCGTTATGTTCTTACTATTGTCCTGCTCAAGTCTTTAGATATCGTATTTTAATTGAAATAGCCGCATTGACTCACAAATCTTTAGTCGGTAAAATCTTACCAAAACAGACACCAACTGCTGAAATGCATCCCCACGATTATACCTTGTTGTTCACTTCTCCCCACCTCTTTTCCCTTCTAATAATTCATCTCAGCCATTAATACCACTCACAATGACGCGATTAGATCAAACTAGCTTTTGAACCTGTGCCCGCACGAGCGATTTTCAGAATTGCATTATAAATAATATTTATATTATAATTGTAATTGTCATAATTTATATGTAAAAGGAAACTCATTATGTGTCTTCAATCGATTACACACAAATAACTATTTGTATATCTAATCATATAATAACTATCATGCCTTAAAAGCATACATGATGTGCATCACGCTCGTTTTATCTTCTTGTAGATCTGCCAAAAATAAAACTGCTTGAGGTGAATATTATAGATACGAATCATACGATGTAAAACCCAATTTTGAGCTCCATTCACAACGGGAACAATGTTTAAAAGTTAAAACATTTCTCCAATTACTCTCCAGAAATCTTTCTTAAATGCATTTAACACGCGGTCGTCTTTCAATACATCAAAGTTCATCTGCCTGCTCGACTTAGCTCGAATTTTGTCTCAAATCGTAATGACTCGTCTTTATCCCGACATGTTTAACCTATGTTACATATTTAAATATTTTTTTATAAATTTACATGCTTTATATCCTTTTATGGGTATTTCTACTTGATGCCCTCGAGTTTTTTCAAATCCTACACGGTACACACACACACACACACACACACACACACACACACACACACACACACACACACACACACACACACACACACACACACACACACACACACACACACACACACACACACACACACATATATATATATATATATATAGTTGGCAAGTAGTTGGAGTAGGCTGAGGTAACTTAAACTTGTCAAAATTGACATGATCCAAATAACCTTACCCGACACCCAAATTCAGGAGCCAAACTTGATCTAAACCCGAATTGCGTAAAACAATGGATAAGGAACTCCTTATATGATACTCCCTTTGTCTCGATCATTTGTTTGCCTTTTTCATTTTGGGTGTTTGAGTCAATTGTTTGCCTTTTTATTTTGGGAATGCCTTTGATGGGCGATTTGATACTCCATACTGATTTTGATTCACTAATCATCTAATAATTGTCCCCCTCCTCCTTTCTTGATCTTTATGCCCAAACCAAAGACAAACGAATGACCGGGACGAAGTGAGTATGAAACTTCATATCTTACCCAAATGTTATTACTCAAACTATCTAGTAGAAAAACCCCCTACGGTGGCGGTTGTAAATGACCTTTTATGGCGGTTTTAAGAGATTTAGGGTCCGTCGTTTATCGCGGCGTCATATAAACTTTACGGTGGTTGTAAGCGGTTGTTGAACCGCCGCAATAGCTCCCCTATAGTAGCGGTTGTTATATAAAACCGCCATTATAAACTTATATAATACGACGGTTGTTAGACAAGAACCGCCACTGTAACTCATCTATAGTGGCGGTTATTTTTGAAAACCGCTACCATAGGTTTTCAATAATAACGTTCCACCATTACATTTTCTCTATAACGTCGGTTGTTGTTAAAGACCGCCACTAAAGGTAATTATGACGTCAGTTGTTAATAAAGAACCGCCACTAAAGGTGAAGTAATAGTGGCGTTTCATACTTAAGAACCGCCACCATAGATAGATATTGTTTTTAAAATAAAATTATTTGCTACCAGAATTTCGGCAACAATGTCGACATTGATTAGATAAGCCAAATAGCGAAATAAACAAACAGTGCGTACAAAAGAATGTCAACCAACGAACTTGCATATCATCCGATAGAACAATAATGACGATGTTCAAAATTATACATCCAAGTGTATAAATAATCACACACACGTCTTAGTGAATAAACTAATTTAATATTTCATGTTCTCTAAACATTTAATAGCCCACACGTCTTTAACATCTTTCATCTCGTCAATTAGCATTGTCGAATCTGCAATAATACATTTAGCAAACCAATAGTTATAAAAACAATCTAAACATTATTAAAATCAATATAAGACACTATATAACACTCCCGAGTTTGATTGAAAGCTTATCAAAATGTAGAGCTGTGAACTTAATTTTAACTTCAAAAATAACAGAGAGATGCAATGAGGTTCAATGCTTCATAAGGTTTAATGTCGCTCCCAAGAATATACATACATCAAACTATATCTTATCTAAGTTGATCACTATGTTTTTGTGCCTCAAATTTCCACTTAACATAAATTCTGATCTTACTTGCCCAACTCAACAATTGCTTTCACTTCATCAAACAATAAATTTACCATCTGCCTACATCATACACCATGGTATAGTCTTGAACTATAATATTAATTAATTTCTCAATGACCAAGGCAAAAAAAATTAAGGATTATGGCTATGGAAAGAAGAAATGACTAAGAGTAGAGCCTTGATGCTCTCCGCCAATAATATGGAACTATTTGGCTGTCTAGCGTTAGTCTGTACACTTAAACAGACTCCTTCGCACATATCTTTGATGAGGTTAGAGTGTCAAATATAATCTATCTTCAGAAAATAGCTTTCTTTGGTAAAAACATATGTAAACTTTGTCTCTTACCCCAATAGTTGGAGTCAAAGACTACCAAGCCGGCAAGCTCCAAATCAGAGCAAAAGCACATCAGTTTTTGGCCTATTTGAAAATCTCCCAATTGAAACATCGTTTCATACCTGTTTTACTCCTCTCCAAACCTCAAAACATGACCATCTTTAAGCCTTCTTTATACTTCATCTCCTCTTCCACTTTTAACCAACCTCTTCCACATTGAAGCTCAAGAACTTCACATCTGCGTAAGTAGTTCAAAACAAATAGTAGTTGTTTTAAAATCTCTATGTTTAAAATGAAAATGAGACACATTGGTTTGAAAATCCAAGTACAGTGTATGGCATCATTTTTTTTGGATAAAACTAACATTTAATTAGGAGAGTTTTATTGATAAAATTACTCATCAACAAGTAAAGGTTATGTTACTTCGGCCCCTGAATTAGGGTTTACTTTTACTGAAAGTGAAAAATAGAAGAGAAAAAGAATAATGAAAACTTACCAATTGAAGAGACCAAAACAGATCGATAGTGATCGAAGGAGACGAAGGACCAAGTTGAACATAGGAAACGCATTAATGGCAGAAGCGTAGTGGGTAGAGGCGGAGAAAGGGAAGATGAAGAAGGAAGAAATGAAGGAGGAAGTAGGGAGAAAGGAAAGTAATTGGTTTCCTTATATGCATGACCTGCCTTTGTATATGCATTAGCTGCTTCATGTTTGCTATCCAACTGCATCATAACGAAAAGTATTACAAATAGCACAAAAATTAAATAATAGACAAATAAAATTTGAGTCTCCTTATACAAAATGATGACCTTCAAATGACAGGCAGCCAACTTTTGATATGTGAGCCCAACTTGATCCCCTGAGATCCACAAAAATAACTAATAAGCGTCAAATATGCAATCAAAATACCAGACTTTTTGGCACCTATGTTAGTTTTATAGATTGATCCTTTGTTGTAGTTATTGATGCTTAACCATCCAGTACAAAAATGGGATTTGATTCTCATATATCCTTAGTGAGTCAATTATATAAGGCAAATGAGTGACAAGTAAAGCGCATAACCACTATAAGTTGAATTGCAGTTCTATTCTAAATTCTAAATTAAACGTAGCCAGTGTGCGAGTATCCCTGTTGGATGGATTAATTTCGGATATAAAGATGCTTAAGCATACAGAACAATTAAGTAACCAACAACCGGGAAACATATGCATAATTTTGAACCGAACTGAAAATACAATTTGGCAAAACTTGGGACACATCAGCAGCAATTCAACAATGAATAATATTGATAGCAAATACAATATTTCAATCATACATATAGAGTCGGTATTGGATGAATTAGGTACCAAAAATTCAGTAAAAACTCATGAAACCTCGACAATTCAGTGTTCTTACAAATAAAACAGTGATCATTCCGGCTGAAAACACAAGAACATATGCACATTTCCACAATCATAAACCTAATCGACCTATATATCAGTGGATCAATAAAGATAAGAAAACAATGATTTTCATCAATGATTGATTAAAAAAATAGAAAGTAGTCTGTACAAGATTTGGCAAGATTGTAATATATAATTGGCGGCTTTATCATACAAATCGGCAGCATATCTTTTATGGTATTTTTATTTTTAATTTAGGAGAAATCGAATTACCTGACCGGGAAGGAGACGAAGGGAGGCGAAATTGATCAGTACCGGGGTTAAATTAGAAGGAGAAGAAGGACGATGGTGCGAGAGAGCGGCGGAGGCGATGTCCCTGGCGGAGGAGTGGTCACCGGAGTGGAGGAGGTGAAGGCGGTTAGGGTTTCACTAGGGAAAAGGTAAAATGAAATTGAATTGAGGGGATTGATGTTTGGCAGTGAACTAAAAATAAATGCGTAACTTAGTATTAACTTTTATTTCTTTTGTTATTAAAGTCGGTTGTGATTAAAAACCGACACAAAAACATATAATGGCGGTTTTTTAACCCAAAAAATTGTAACTTAGCATTAACTTTTAACGTCATTTTTAACGTCGGTTGTTAATATAACCACCACAATTGATCTATGGTGGCGTTTTTTATTTGAAACCGCCGTAAAACTTTCAACTATTACGTCGGTTCTTACTTAAACCGCCACAATAGACCTCCTACATACATAAAAATTGGGTTCCCGCCAATTTTTTGGGCTTTTTGCGGCGTTTCTATTAGAACCGCCACGATAAAGGCGTCACGATAGGGGTTTTTTCTACTAGTCCCCGAGCGGCAGTCAAACGAGGGCGTGAATGCGAGATGCCAGCGGAATGATCGGCTGGACAGAGGCTAGGGCTAGCTAGAACTATTGTAACGCGACACATGTTATTTTTCTACCCCATTGACATATCAATGTTTACGTTCTAATACGCATTTGAGTAAGAATGTATAAAATGATTTTCCTACCCCGTTGGCATATCAATGTTTACGTTCTAATACCTCGTCCTTAATTTAAAACGGATGAAATAAAATACATAGGAGCATAATATCTAGAGATTAATAGAAAGCTTGTCCTATCCATTCAAGTATGGTGTTATTTAACCCATCAAATTTCTCTAATTCAACATATATAAAAGTTATTGTTACCTTTGTTTCTCTACTCATAATGATTTGTTTATATTCAACTTCTATAGAAGCTTTTTTCCGACTTGGTCCAGGAAGAAAAAAGTGTGTCTAAAATTTTCTTTGTAAACATTTGACTATCTTTCGACTAATTAGTAAACTAAAATGCCCAAAAAATCAAAAAAATTGAGAATTGATGTAAATCAGTTTTCTGTAGTTTGATATATAAGCTTGAAATGGAAGCCATAACGTAAATATGGAAGGAAACAATTAATTATTTCTATTTGAAACGTAATTGATACCATAATCAATCAATCTATCTATATATTAATCTTGTAACATAACAGTTGACATGGCAGTAGTATAACAAACTTAGGATGACATGGCATAAATATAGAGATCCACCTTAAAAAAACTTCAGTTTCACTAATAATAAAGTCATTGCTTGACTATTGACTATATTAATCACATCACAATACAAACTTTCCTTTTAAAATACATACTAATATTATATTGATTGCTATTTGCTATACGAACATGGTTCACAAAAGATTCTTCTTATTATAGTTTTATTGCTCTATTAATTTAGGTAATTATTATTGATATTTACATAATTACATAATTGATTGGATAAATCATTCCTTTTTAAATTAAATACATAATGTGCAAAGATGTAAACCATATCGGAAGACCAATCTTAATTAATCTTGTTAAAGAAATGCCTTTTATTTTATTGAAATTATGATTCACGAGTCAAATCTCGGGTACTATATATGATCGCTTTAAATGAATTTTATATGTGTCAAATAAATATTTTTTCACTAATCCTTTTATATAAGTTTGAACTCACATGTCATACTGGTGTTGGTAGACCTCTCAAACGAGTTGGATGGGTCGGGTCAAGTCAGAAAACAGGTCAAATTTTACGGGTTACGGACCAGTTAAGATCGAAATATGGGTAAAAAAATAGTGTCCAACCTTTTTTTTTTCACTATTCCTTCCATTCAATTGTTTTCTTCTAACTTATCTAATATAGCAAGGAATAATTTATTGAGGTGAGAAGAAAACAACTGAATGGAGGGACTCAAGGGAGTATTTTTTAAATTGAGAAAATATTTTTAAAAAAATTAAAACATATTTAATCATATTAAACGGTTACTTTTAATTATTATTTCAAATATATATTAATATTTTGATAAAATTCTTGAATTGTCTTTGACCCAACAGGTCGACCGGTTTAGGTCGGGTTTCGACCCTAAATTAGCTGGTCATTTTGGGTTTAGGTCGAACGGATCGTTGGTCGAGATTTTCCGGATATTGATCCTTGAGCCTGGAAAAAAAGGGGTCACGTGGGCCGAGTTTTCGAGGCGGGTCAGAATTTGACATGTGTAGGTGTTGTTCCTAAATTAGCAGGTTGTTTTATTGTAACAGTCCGTCTTGCTTGTGACGTCTCACAATCCTCACCCACTTGCCCTACTTGTTGTCCTCCCACTTGCAAGTTTGTCTCACGTCACAAGCTTGTGACGGATTTAGCCCGTCACAAATTAGAATTTGTGGTGTTGTAATGTAGTCTAGGTTAACGGGTCATGATTTAAGGATTTATGACCATTAAAAAACCGTTTAGTCCAAATAGATTGCAATTCGGATGAAGTTGGCAGATCTACTACCTAATACTATGTAGACCAATAGCGTTTAAATTGTTTTGTTAATAAGGTGAAGATCAGTTGTAACTAATTTTATTTTGCTCTGATATTAAAAAAAAAAAACTCATTCATAGAATACATTAGCTTTATAATTGTAATATTTATTGTACAAAGTACACCATCAATTTCAAAACTGTTAATGTTATCTAATACTTCCTCAATTTTTTTATTTTCCCATTTGTTTTATTATGGTCTCTAAGACATAATTTTTACCATATCTTTCGACTTTTATATGTTATATTTTTCGTCAAAATTTTTTTTTTTGCAATAGATATTTTGATGATATGCGTAAATATTTTATTTTATAAATTTTGTTTTTTATTCTTCAACATATTTACAATCAAAGTTCGGAAACTTTGGCCTTCAAAAACCGAATGAGAAGCTACAAAAATAGAGTTAATATCAACAAAGTTCAAAACAGACCATGAATTTCACGGGTTTAAAACTAGTTGCCTTTAATATTGTTAACTCAATTGAAGGATATAGTAAATCACAAATAATTATATTATGTTGTGCCATAACATAAATTTCGTATTATGTTAATTGATTTTGGATTAGATCTTTTTAATTGGAGTTGGAGTTATATAGTGAATATATTACGTTGTGCCAATTTATACCATAGCTATCATAATCCTAATTTGGGTGAGATTTTTGAAGAGAATTTCGGTTAAACAGAATATTATTAGAATATAAATATAAATATTTATCATTTATTATACGTAAATTTTGGTGGAATACAAAATAAAAGCATAAAAGTAATTGAAAGACTATTCCTAATTTTAAGTTGATTTGGGCGTTATCTTTGGAGATAATTTTAATAAATTATTCTAATAATATTCTATTTGACCGAATATTATATGTTTGTATAAAATGATAAGATCCCGGATTTGAAGGAGTTGATATAAGGTTTAAACGAAAATTATTGCCGTTATTAAAGTTTTAGATTCCGTATTATATGGCTAATTGACGACTTGATTAGTTAGTTTGTATAAATGGATAACAATTACGCCGTATATATTTGTATAAAATGATAAGATCCTGGGTAATTAAATATATACCGGATATCAAGGTGTATAAAATGATAATATCACAGATTGTGTTTGTTACTCTGATTAGAATATCCAACGCACGTTTGAAATTATTGTAATTGGGATTTTCTAATATATATTAGGAAAGTTATTTAATAGTCTTAGGATTTTGTACGTGATTGCCTGTATTATTATTTTTTTAGTCTTAGGATTTCAGCAAATGACACGTGGCGTAGGAGTAGGTGTTGACACGTGGCGATCAAATAGCCTGCTGGCTTCAGCTTTAATATAATATATGATATGATATGATGATATGATATGATATGATATATGATATATGATATGATATAATGATAACACTATATTATTCGGTTGTTGGATATGGAATATTTCCTATTCAGTAGAATATTCCAGTAGAATATTTCGGTATTAAAATGATTTCACTATATAACAAATTGTGAAGAATTAATATTTAGTAAAATTATTCCGTAAAATATTTCGGTAAGATTGTTTCCTACTTAATTTAGGTAAATATACATAAGAATAATTAATTAATCATCATATAATTAGCTAATAAATTATTAGCTAAACTGGCAAAATTACCGGGTCTTTTTATCTACACGTGGTAATGTTTTATGCTTATGACACGTGGCGAACTTTTAGGTTAATGGTTGTTGCTTTAATATAATATATGATGATATGATCGTTAGACGCTGATTATGCTTTTCGGGTAACTCCTCCACACAAATATTCATCTCAAAGCCCTGAATTTCTTATTTAAAATATTCGGTTTTCAAACTAAAATTGATAGTCAATATGTAAAAACTTTAGATGCATGCTAAAAATAAGTCAATATTGTTAACCGGTAACATAAAGAAACAAAATTAAAACTTGAAAGTTTTTAAGCTAAAATTAGGAGTTCTAACGTTAAAAAATTTAGATGATTAATGAGCCAACTAAAATTCGAATTAACTATAAAATAGTGATTTAAAGTAACTTGAAACAAATAATTAAAATTCAAAAGTACTTAGCATAAAAACAATAGTATTCAACTTAAAATAATCTATATATCTATATATATATAAAAGAGAGTTTTTTCGAGCGATTCTAGAGCGTCCACATCATCAAAAATTAGTTTTGGAAAGTTTCATAAATAATATTTTTCATATAAAAAATAAAGTGGAGAATCTTTTAATTATTACTATAATAAATATTTCCTATTTTATATTAAAGTGATGTTTCTAATTTTTATACAAGAACTTTTACATTTCATTTGGCAAAAAATGTCGTTACAAAAACTATGAAAATAATATAATTAGATTCGTGCTAAAAAATGCTATCATTAGAGTATAGATTTCATATAATTTGCACATATTAAAAATGATGTATTTCTTAGTATGTTACATGTCCCACATTGTAAAATAATGTAGGTGTGTTGAATATATTACGTATAAATAACAGAATTGTCCCACATCGAAAGATTAACATAAGATGGGTGATTCTATGATTATAAATAAGAGGCATCGTTGGAACTTAGGTATCAACCCAAAATCTCTTTTGAGTCTCTTAAGTATTGTCTTAGAGAGCTTAAGAGCTTATATCATTATCTCCCCAATATGATATAAAACATAAAATGGAATTTTTTAAAATTATTATTATAATATATATTTCCTATATTATATTTAAGTTATGTTTATAATTTTTATATAAAACCTTTTACATTTTATTTGACAAAAAAGTATCATATTAAAATTATGAAATTATATAACTAGATTCGTGATAAAATAAATGCTATTATTAAAGTATAAATTTCATATCACTTGCACATATTTTAATTATGATACAAGATAAAAACGTACTAATATCAAATAATTACTATGTCCCTCACTATAATAATCCTCTATATACTAAAAGATTAGCACTTCTCCAAATTTTCCCGCTTAAATTTCCCGCCTAGGTAATATTCTACTGGACAATATTTATTTCCTAATTAATTAGTGAACACTATCTATATCAATATTTATCTCCTACTTAATTTTATAACATCATATAACTTTACATAAATAAGGCTAATAAAATATCTCCATGGAATTATATATGCAAATTTTGTACTCAATTCAAAATGGAAGTAAACTGCATTAGTTTAATTAATTGTCAAATTTTCTAATATATGTATCTAAAATACCGTGCATTTGCACGGGAGCTACACTTGTAATAATAATATGCCATAATCCACTCATCAAGCAAACTTTAACGGCGAGTTATACGAATAGAATTTTTAATAGATTTTTTGCAGCTTTTAAGACTATACTTAGCACCAAAAATTATGAATGTCGTATGTTTTTTTATAAGCGATCTATCATGCACACACCGGACTATTATATACATGAATCATGATGCCTGATAAGGTAGATATATAGTATATAGGGTGAAACTCCAACCATGAAAAATCGATAGTAAAGAAAAATTAGGATGAGATTTAAACAAAGAGAGTTAATTAGAAATTAGATAGTTAGATTAACAAGTACAATGGCAACATTAATAAAGAACAAAAACAAATAATTAACGTGGGTGTTTGCTTACAAATGCAATATTCCCAATAAATAAATAACGTGGGTGTATATACAAATACAATATTGCCAATAAATACGGTATATGGTGGTTGTGTTCTTATTTAGATGTTGTATGTCTTACAGTCTTAATATGTTATTTATCCTACATTGAAAAATAATATAGGTGTGGTGAATATACTAAGTACTCAATATAAATAGTAGAATTGTCCCGCATCAGAAAATTACCATAAGGTAAGGTGATCCTATGATTATAAATAAGAGACATTCTTGAAACTTAGGTATCAATTCAAAATCTTTTGAGAGTCTCAAATATTGTATTAAAGAACTCTTATAATAAGAGTTTGTATTAACGGCACACCTCAGTTACAATAAAACTAATATATAAATATTAATTACGTAAATATTTATAAAGGCGATTACATATTGTGATATTATAATATGTTTTCTTCAGGATAATCGATAGTATGATAACTTTATTAAACAAAATATCAATTTAAAATAAAATGGTGCTACCTAAATTGGCTATTAATCTGTCATAGATAATTAGAAGCTTTACAGTAAAATAGAAAATTTATAAATTATAATAAAATTAGGTTTTATATAAAAAATAATATACAAAATCGTAATTTTAACCATTAATCGAAATCGCAGCCGGAAAAAAAAAAATGTTACATTTATTTATACATTTTTTTGCTACCTCCATTTCATATTAAAAGCCGTGTTAGGAAAATAAAATAAAAATATGTAATTTAAATAATTAGATTGGTGAAAATACTTATTTTATATTTTCAAAGATCAATAATTGCATATACCTGATAAGACTAACATTTTTTTTTAATTTATGTGAAGCATCCTTAAACGATTAATAAAATGAGACGGAGAGATATAAATTTAATTTAATTTTTTCTAAAAAACGATAAATAGTTATAAGCTCAAACAAATTAAGCTTTTGAATTTGGTGGTTTTAAATAAAAGAATTGCTTGATTGGTTATCAATTTAACCAAAAAGTATAATGCAAAACATTTCGAAAGTTAAATATTATGTTTCGTAACGAAAAATGCTTTCATTTGAGTATAAATTTTGTATTATTTACCATTTTCTCTCTTCCAATAAATTGTTTACATTCGCTTTTTGCACAAATACTAAGAAACTGGGATATCTCTACTTTTCATATGTTTACTTATACAATTACTCTAATGTAAGCCCCCTCAAATTTTGGCACTCACCCACCAAAAGATATAAAAGTAGACAAGGGTATGTGAGTCATTTAATTGAATAAAAAATATACATATATATAAACATAGACAATTAAGCAGAACGGACTAAGATAAAAAAATGTAAACAATTCAATGGTATGAATAATGTATTATTATTTACTCATATTTTAATAATTAAAAAAGATGGTGTACTTCTTAATATGTTATTTGTCCCATATTGAAAAATTATATAGGTGTGGTGAATATATTATGTATAAGTAGTATAATTGTCCCACATCTGAAGATTACCATTAAGTGCGTGATCCTGTGATTATAAATATGAGTCATCCTTGAAATCAAGGTATCAAGACAAAATCTTTTGAGTCTCTTAAGCATTGTCTTATAGAGCTCATAAGAGTGTGTATTATTAAAAATTATTTTAGGAAAGTATTCTAAATAATTTTTTTGATATAAAAAATACAGTGGATAATCTTTTGATTATTATTATTACTATAATATAATATATATTTCCTATATTATATTCAAGTGATATTTATAATTTTATATAAGAACTTTTACATTTCATTTGACAAATATTTTAATCATATCTAAACAAATTATTAGCCATATGGTGTAACATTAAACCCTTATAACTTTTTTTTAAATATAATTATAACTAAGTTAATTACCCCGTTGCAACGCACGGGCTATCAAACTAGTTAGTTAACATTTAAAAGTATTTGAATTTGAATTTTAAATCTAAAACCTATAATGTTAGTTTCGAAATGGAGGAAATCAAAAGCTTATGGTTAGTACTCCTCTGTTCCGGTCATTTGTTGTATTTTTTCCATTTTGGGGTGTCGCAGTAAATTGTTGTCTTTTTTTATTTTAAGAATACATTTGATAAACTATTTGGTTATTCAACTCAATTTGGTCCACATTTCATTTAGTAATTGGCCATCTCCTCTTTCCTTGGTCTTTGTTCCAAAACCAAATGACAACAAATGGTCGGGATGGAGGGAGTAATTGTTTTCAATCAGAGAACCCATAATATTTGATTTGGAAACTCAAAAGCTTTCAAAATAATAACATGAGTAATCAAGTTAAAATCATTATATTTCGAACCTGGTTGTTGGTAATGGTCATCACCCCGACTCGGAAGGGAAAATAACGCATCATTGTCGTCTACGTTCTTCTACGGTGAGGTGATGTGATAGTGCATATGGCGAAGGTAGTGGCCACAAAGGTGGCAGGCTAAGTGATTGCATGGGTAATCGGGGTCGGGGACCGAGGAGGTGGCGAGGAAGGGGATGAGTTTCAGGGAGATGATGTTGATGAGATGATGTACGGAAGCGTAGGAGGAGGTTAGAGAGGAGTAAGGGTTATAGTTTGTTTTTATTCTCATTATTGGTATTGGGCTCACTCTTTTATTAGGCATGTTTTATGTTATAGGACGGTTCTATATGAGAGTTACTGGTAGTAGATTGACCATAGATTAAAGAAGGTCCATTTGGATTATTGGGCCTGGACCTCTTTTATGTAGTAATGACGGCCTTCAATTTGGAATTCGGATAAAACAAAGAGAAGAGGCCGGCTCATTATCAGGGTTGATCTAGACCTTGCAAACGGGACAAATGGACAATCGAGTCGAATTCAAGTCTGGTCAATTTGGATTTGGGTAATTTGGGTTTGGGTCATTTCTATATTATCATTGGTATTCTTATTCCTATTATTAACCATTTGTTTTAGTAAATCCATTTATCAATAACAATGATTCAAACATTTGTAATAACAAGTTTTTTTTTACTATAGAAGAACGTAATAGGAATTTTCCAAGCCCAGAATTAAAGAGGTCTTAGCCTATTGGTTAAGGTTGAGGTATCGTGACAATAGGTCACGGGTTTGTATTCACCCTTCCCTATATTGTACTGGTCTCGTGCCTCATACGAGGCAAAAAGAAATAATATTCCAAGCCCTGATCGGTTTTGTCGCCTTTCAAATAACTCGGCTTTGATTAGTTTTCTATCATTAACTTATGTTTCCAATTTATCATTTGATTAGTTTTGTTACCAATCTATCACCTTTGCTTCACTATTTCTACCAATTTGACTATTATTGAACATTTAGATTTATGTCTCCAGGTCACACCACCTATCTTTCAAATGTCATTTAATTGGTTCTCGGTATTACTTGATTTAAGGACTTCTTAAAGTTTGAAAAGTATATGTATACAATAGCAGCATTTTTTGGTCATATTTCACGGCCAAACTTTGATTTTTTGAGCAATAAATTCAGTAGACAATGAGCAACATCAGTACAATTGACTTGTTGAACTCAATACTCCATCAATCTCGCATCATTTACAAATCAAACGAGTCAACCAAGTTATGACTTATTATAACTTGAAAGCAAAATAAAATACTCTATACAAAATCTACATTTTAGTGTTTGTAGATTTTGACAAATCTTAACTTGATATCCATAAGTTTCATTCATTTCGTATTGTTAACTTCGATTTTTAATATAATTATGAAATGCGAAAATCACGGTATTTTTATAATGTTACGTATTTTTATAAGACAAATTAGTTAGTTGAAAAGTCAAGTGTCACCCTTACAAGTTACAACGGATTTGTTAAATCAAGACAAATTGTAGGCAAATTATAATAAACGTTGTTGACTATTGGCAATGAACTTGTATCCACTCTAAAAACCAACAACAAACAATCAACAATAAGAGAATAATAATTTTTTTGGTACAAATAATAATGGAATTATGTAATGTATTTAATTTCTGTACATTTGACAAAAAAATATGGAATTATATTAAGAGTCTAAAACAAGCAATTAACAATAAGGGAATATAAAACTCACATAAGTATATATTAAAGCTCCAATTAGTAGACTATACAACCACAACCAGTTGTATACAACTGGTAGTATAGATTTGGAGCTTTATAATACTCCGTCCGATCCAGACAAATGGTAACATAATGTTGGAGATATGTGGCTGAGAAAGCTTCGGGAGATGCGTGGCTGAGGAAGCTTCTAACAGAATTAGTGGACAGGCTGGCATAGACTAGCATACAGTTAACAACCTCTTGTATAGTCTAACAAACTCTTGTATATATACAGGATCATGTAAATATCTCACCAATTATTGATTCATGATAATAGAATCACTTTATTTCGTCTGTGTGTGTGAGAGCTAAGCTCCATGACTTCATTAATGGGGGTTTACTCTTTTATCATGGTATCAATTGGTGGATCATTGATTATGTGATTTTTCTTCGCAATTTCAATCAATCAATTTTTCAATTGTTTACATTTCTTCTTGATTACATTTCTTCACAACAAAAGCACAAAAACACAAATTTTTTTAGGTTTTCGATCAAAAATCTCGATTTCTTCAATTCTAATTGCAATCGTCCTCAATTCGACACGCTTTTCTTTCCGTTGTGCTAATCAACATCTGATTCTACAAAAATGTCTGGCGCAATATCAAATTCAGTTTATAAGAATCCTTTACATCTTATAACTGGAGATCAATCATTACTTCAGATCATTCCTCATGTTTTGAAGGCCAAAACTTCTTACATTGGTCCAGAAACATGCGCATTGCTTTAATTTCCAAAACCAAGCTATGTTTTGTCAATGGTTGTTGTCCAGAGCCCGCCGACACTAGTGCTACACACGGTGACTGAATTCGGACCGACTATACAGTCATGAGGTGGATTTAGTTCTCTTTGAGCGAGAAAATTGCTCGCACTTTCAATTACGTCACGTCTTCCAAGCAGTTATGGAAGGAATTGAACGAAAGGTATAATCAATCAAATGCTCCACATTTACACAAGCTTCGTAATGAGATGACTCAAATTTCTCAAGGTAATGACTCTATTGCTGAATATTATGCGAAATTAAAGTCTGTTTGGGAAGATCTTTGATCAATTGATCCTCTGCCTGATTGTACATGTAATGATGTTGCTGCGGGCACTTGTCAATTACTGAAGCGAATTGTTGAATGTGATAATAAGAACAATTTAATTGATTTTCTTATGGGACTTGATAACAAGTATGATCAAATTAGAGGTCATATACTTGCTTTGGACTCCTTGCCTACTGTTAATCAGGCCTTTGCCAAGGTTCATCAAACCGAGATGCAAAAACAAATCATTGAAGTTGATGTTAAGGTTGATTTGGACGGAGTGGCCATGGCTGCTACACATGTAAGACCCCCATACAACAAGGTGTCTTACGAAAACCACCTTAGCACATGGAGATGCTACCATCTCGGTTACCCGAGGTATAGTAATCAAAGGAGACCATAATGAAACATACTTTAAGTTTAAATATTTAAAATGCGTAAAACTTATAAAACCAAACCGAGTATAAAAATACAACTGTCTCAAACTGGAATCCAAAACTGAAATAAAACTGTCATATACTATCAGCGGAAGACTAAAAGAATTGGACTAGTGATAACTCCATCCCCAGCTAGATCCCACGCGTACTCCGTAGAAATACCTGCCAATCAACTGCTCACCATCCTCGAATGGATCGGATCACCACAGTTTTCAAAACATTTAAACGGGGTCAGTTACTGAATAATCAAAATAAGCAATACAACAACATCCAATTACATAAGATCATTCCTCCAACTCAAGTTCATCACCAATCACCCGTCTACACACTTTCCAGGTATACCCATCGCAGCAGATATTCCACTCCGCCAATGGGGACCGCAACCTTACCAGCTAAGCCCCGCTCAAAACCGTAGAGCGAATAACCCAATGACCATTAATGTGCATATCCCCTTTGTGACGGAAACCACAAGGGTCGAATCAAGGGCGTGAAGCCATTCTCGAAAATGACTCTACTCAGCCGAGAGCGCACCTCGTGAACCACATACAACTAGCAGCCAAAACCACAATACTGACAATCATGCTTATTACCAAGAAATACAATTATGGCCACAATGATAACCATGTAATTCATCCATCATATTAACTTAAATCAATTATACATTAACTGAGTAGGGAAAACTCTACCTGAAATGGAATTACCAACAACAAGAGCAGCAGATCGAAAAGCCTCTTCTACAAAATTACTTCCTATAACAATAATGCATACAATTACGATTCACAACAACAATTACATCAAAAACCTCCTAAATACCCAAATTAGGGTTTAGACAAATCTACTATACTAACATAAAAATTACACAGGTGACTTACCCAAACGATGATGATCACAAGGGTATAACGATCTCAGAAATTCGACAACCCTAGCCTTAATTTGATAGCAAAAGAGGAGAGAACTGAACGTCGTAGAGTTTTCCTGTGAAAAGTTTAGAAAATAAAGGTAAAAGTGACAAAAACTGTCGATCAAAACTTTAAATACCTCTCCACGTTTACTATCAAACCCGACCGAAAAGTCCGTAAAACCCGAGCTACTCGATCGAGTAACTAACGTACTCGATCGAGTATCGCCTACTCGATCGAGTTGTCTCTACTCGATCGAGTACATTCAAAATAAAATTTACTCCAGAATCTGTAAACGACCTACTCAAAAGAGTAAGTCCTACTCGATAGAGTACCCAACAACTCACATATCTGAGGTATTACAGTCTTCCCTCCTTAAAATTGAACTTTGTCCCCGAAGTTCAAACCCATACAGAAAACAAAACTCACTATACTCAACTACAACACAACGACACAACTACAACTCAAGGCAAAACTTAAAACACAACTTAAAAACCCAAAACATACACTAAACTTGACCAAAACTGATCAAAAATCGCACCAAAAGCTTATGCGATCATCTTCTACCCCCCTTAAAGAAACATGGTTACGTCCCCGTAACCACACATACCTGATAAAAAAGAAACGGATAGCACTCCTTCATAGCTTCTTCTACCTCCCAAGTTGCATCTTCGACATTGTGATTGGACCATAACACCTTTAGCAATACAGTCTCCCCATTCCTAGTCATACGAACTTTGCGATCTAGAATCTCCTTTAGCACTTCAAGATAAGACAGGTATTCATCCAACTCAATGTCCTCAACCTCTAGCACATGAGAAGGGTCACTCACGTACCTTTGGAGTTGAGACACATGAAACACATTGTGTACTCGATCCAGAGTTGGTGACAAGGCTCACCGATAAGTAACCTCGCCAATACGATCCAAAATCTCATAAGGGCCAATGAATTTATGACTTAGCTTTCCTTTCTTACCACATTGCATCACCCCATGAATAGATGAGACCTTCAAAAGAACCTTATCCCCAACTTGGAACTCAATGTCCCGACGATGCAAATCCGCATCACTCTTTTGTCGATCCTGGGCCGCCTTCCTCTTTTGCCGAATCAACCTCATTTGCTCAACCATATCTTGCACCATTTGTAGTCCTAAAACCACTGGCTCTGCGCTATCATCCCAACAAACCGGACTTCTACACCTCCTCCCCTAAAAATCCTCAAATGGAGTTATCCCAATACTCGTATGGTAGCTGTCATTGTAACAAAACTCAATCCGATCCAATCTATCTTCCAAACTATCACCAAATTCCATCACACAAGCCCTTAACATGTCCTCCAAAGTCTTAATTGTTCTCTCCGTCTGCCCATCTATCGCAGGATGAAATGTGGTACTTATCTTCAATGTAGTCCCCATCAATTCCTGCAACTCTTGCCAAAACCGAGAAATGAATCTCACATCTCGATCTGACACAATATCCTTTGGTACCCCGTGAAATCTCACCAAATTCTTCTTGTAGCCATTCGCCAACTGAACCTTACTCCACGTATTTTTCATGGGAATAAAATGAGTTGACTTGGTCAATCGATCAACGATCACCCAAATCAATTATTACCTTGCTGAGTTCTCGGTAATCCCAAAATGAAATCCATGGAGATAGATTCCCATTTCCACTTAGGTACCTCAAGAGATCTTACCTTGCGGTCTTCACTGCTCCCTTTTGACTCTCTGGTAAGTCAAACATCGAGCCATAAATTCAGCTATCTCCCTCTTCATCCCAGGCCACCAAAACGTCTACTTAAGATCCTTATAAAGCTTGTCACCACCCGGATGCACTGAATACGGAGTGCAATGAGCCTCCGCCATGATTATCTTCTTTATCTTCTCATCTTTAGGTACACACCATCTCCCATCAAATCAAACACTCCCATTATAACGAATAGAGAACCGAGACACACAGTCCCCTTCTCTACTCCAGCCCTCCACTCCCGAATCTTAGGATCATGAGCCTGTTTCCTCCGAATATCATCAGAAAGCTCTGGTTTAATTGTTAAATCTCCCCTAACATCCCCCTTCTGTATCATATGTATCCCCATCTTGATCACTTCATCTTTCAACCTTATTAGTGACATAGTTATGTATAGAGAAAGCACACTTTTCCTATTCAACGCATCTGCCACAACATTCGCTTTCCCTTCATGGTAGATAATATCCATGTCATAGTCACCAATGAGCTCCATCCACCTCCTCTGTCGCATATTATACTCCTTATGAGTATAGATGTACTTCAAAATCTTGTGATCAGAAAACACCTTAAAAGTCGCCCCATATAGATAGTGTCTCCAAATCTTTAGAGCAAAAACAACTGCACCGAACTCTAGATCATGTGTCGGATAGTTCTCCTCATAAGACTTCAGCTGCCTAGAAGTATAGGCAATGACTTTTCCGTTTTGCATCAACACACAACCCAACCCATTCTTCGAAGCATCCGTATACACCTCGAAATTCTTACTCCCCTCAGGTAAAGCCAAGACTGGAGCTGTAGTCAAGCGCTCCTTTAATGTTTGGAATATCATCTCACATCTTTCATCCCAACGAAACCTTTTCTCTTTCCTCATCAAAGCTGTCATAGGTCTGGCAATTTTTGAAAAGTCCTTCACAAACCTGCGATAGTATCCAGCTAAACCCAAAAAACTTCTAATCTCGGTTGCATTCTTCGGCGCCTCCCAATTAGACCCCTCCTCAATCTTGCTAGGATCAACAATTATACCCTATTTAGAAATGACATAGCCCGGAAAAGCCACTTTCTCCAACCAGAATTCGTATTTAGATAACTTGGCAAACAACTGGTTATCGCGTAAAGTTTGCAACACCAATCGTAAGTGCTCCTCGCGCTCCTCCTTAGTCTTGGAATAGACTAAGATGTCGTCTATAAACACCAACATGAACCGATCTAAGTATTGGCTGAAAACCCGGTTCATCAGATCCATAAACACCGTTGGCGCATTAGTCAAGCCAAACGGGATCACCACATATTCATAGTGACCATACCGCGATCGAAAAGCTATCTTTGGTATGTCTTCATCTCGAATCCTCAACTGATGGTACCCGACCTTAGATAAATCTTCGAAAATACACTAGCTTCACTCAACTGGTCAAAAAGATCATCTATCCTCGGTAAAGGATACTTATTCTTCACTGTAACATGGTTCAACTCCTTGTAGTCGATACACAACCTTAAACTTCCATCTTTCTTCTTCACAAACAGGACTGGCGCACCCCAGGGCGATACACTAGGTCTAATGTACTCTTTGTCCATCAATTCATTCAACTGTTTCTTCAACTCCTTAGGACCCATACGGTACGGGCCTTAGAGATCGGTCCCGTCCCTGGCTTCAAATCCACACTGAAATCGATATCCCTCTGCGGCGGTAATCCCGGTATCTCATCCGGGAAAACATCTCTAAATTCTCCCACCACTGGTATCTCAGCTGCTGTCAGCTCTACCATGCGAGTATCTTTCACATGGAAAAGGATCATATGACACCCCTTCCTCAAATAAGACTTCATTGTCAATGCTAAAATCACCTTGACTTTGTGTTTGACAACAAACCCACGATAAGACACTCCAACACCCCTAGGACCTCTTAAAAATACTTTCTTTTGGTGACAGTCTATTCTAGATTTATACTTCCCCAACCAGTCCATCCCGACTATCATGTCAAAGCAACCCATAGGAAACTCAAACAAGTCAACTGGAAGATCAACTTGTCCAATAACCATGGATACCCCTTTGTACAATTTCCCACACGACACTAAATTCCCAGACGATATAAAAGCTTCATCTTTTATAGATACAAACTTCCCCAAACCCATAGACTTAGCATGACTTGACGATACGAAAGAGTGTGACGCCCCCGAATCAAATAAAACAAAAGTAGGAATGTTGTTAACAAGAAATGTACCTGTGACCACTTGCGCATCATCCTCTGTAGCCTGCTTATCCATCATGAAAAGTTTATCGCTGCTCTTCTGACCTCAACCTTGCACCGTACTAGCCAATGTAATAGACTTGGCAGCTGATACCTGATTGGCATTAACCGCCGGACGCTGATAGGATCTATCACCATTGCGGTTAAAACAACCATTATTATTGCTCTGCCCACCTTGGTTTTTCCACGACCCAGCTGACCGATTACTTGCGTAACTCTACGTTGGTCCCTGAGAATAGTTCCCCTGAGACTGTCTCTGAAAGCCTCTCCCAGTAGCACTAGTACACTCATGCCTCTTGTGGCCAACACCGCCATAGTTAAAACATACGATACTCCAGTTACCGCTACGACTGCGACTACTACGACCGAAAGAAGATCCTCCATGGAATCCCGACCCAGAAGAATAAACCTTTGACTGATTGTGGTTAACACGCTTGTAGCCAGATTGATTACCGCCATCACTCTCAGCCTTCATCTTCCCTGAGCTCTCCTTCCTAATTTCCTTGGCCAAACTAACCTTTCAGCCCGTCTAACTCTCTCATAGACCTCCTTCACATCGGTAAGAGTCCCCGACGGCAGTTTTTCCATGATCTTGTAAGTTAGCCCTTTCTCAAATCGAAGTGCTAAATTCACCAGAGTGAGTCCCATATCCTCAGCATACCTCGACTTCTCATTGAACTTATGGTAGTACTCTATCACGGTGATGTCCCCAGTCATCTTAAAAGAATCGAACTAATCCCGCATCTTGTTGCGAACATGCTCCAGAACAAACTCATTTCTCATATCTCTTTTGAACTCGGACCACGGAATTGCGGTCTCACAATGCTTCAGATAGATCTCCAAAGCATTATCTTTCACCTTATCCCACCACTCTTTGGCTGAGTCCCTTAGGTATAATGCAACCAGTTCTACCTTAAACTCCTCTGGACCATGCACCAACACAAGGATATTCTCCATCTCACGATGCCAGTTGTCGAGCAAAATCGGCGTGCCTATGCCCACATAGGTAGTGGGATTGAAGTGAGATATGGTAGTACTCATCTTGGAGAAATCTACCTCAGTATCCTTTAATTTCCCCAACCTCTTGAGGGTCTCAGTCTCCTTTGTCGGCATATCTTTGAGCTATAAAAGGGAGATAAACGTAAGCACATCGCCTATGGCTCAAAGCAATTATGACCCGCATAAATACATACTCGATCGAGTACTTACACTTACTCGATCGAGTAGGAGTCACTTGATCGAGTAACCTACTCACTCGATCGAGTACCCCAACTCCAGAAGCTGACCAAAACTGACATAAAACATACTCGATCGAATACGAAAACGTACTCGGTCGAGTACACCACACTCGATCGAGTACTCCCCCTACTTGGTCAAGTAACTAGACTCCAGTAGCTACTGCCCAACACACAAACTACCCACTCGATCGAGTGCAACCAGCTTGATCGAGTCAACCCTAATCGATCTAGTTTATCCCACTCAGTCGAGTACATGTTCACGATCTAACTACCCGCATGCTTTATATATATATATATATATATATATATATATATATATATATATATATATATATATATAGTGTAAAGATCAAGTAAGTCCACCTCCTAAGTGTGAGTCCATAAGTCCTCTTTAGGGCCATTAGATGAGAGGGATGGATGGATGAGATTAAAAGGGAAAAAATGTGATTAATTAGCCAATTTAACACTTTCTCACTCTACTCTCACTAATCCACCTAATTAAAAATTAATTCACTATATATAATTTATTTTCATACTCACTTATCTCTCCTCTCACACAAATTCACTCATTTTATCTCTCAAAAATTTCTCATCTCTCAAAAACAAAAAAAAATCAAAAACCAAAAAAATTCAAAAACCAAAAAAATCAAAAACTTTCCCTCCATCTCCCTCACCAACCCACCCCAACCGGCTCCCACTACCCACCACCACCCACACCCACACCCACCACCATCCCGACACCACGCACGTTCACCATCTCACTACCCACCACCACCCACACCCACCACCTGGCCTCCCACTTACCCACCTGCCACCACCCGAGAACAACCCCACCTAGCACCATCTTCATCTTACCCTCCTCTTCACTCATTCCACCCAACACCCCCATACCCGCCTGCCACCACTCGACAACAACCCCAACGACACCATCATCCCCCACCACACCACGCCACCAGATCTGACTCCCCCGCCACCAACACCCGACACCTCCTCTCCCCTCTTCACCCATTCCACCCGACAACAAAACCACCAGCACTCGCCATTCCGACAACCACTCCCACCACCACAACCACCATAACTGACTCTCCTTCTCCGTCGATAGCACCAACACCACAAGTCATATTTTTCGATCTGAAAAAAAAATTGAAAGAAGGGGAGGGGGGTCGTGTTGTCGTGAATGAAGGTGGTGTAGGTGGTGGGTGATTGTTGTTGTTGTCTCTCATTATTATGGTGGTTGTTGTTCCCTCCATTTAATGTCGATAACTGACTTTCCTTCACCCTCCTTTTAATAGTTTTTTTTTTCTTTTTTTTTCTTTTTTTTTGTATTTGTTGTTCTCTCCTCTAATTTTCAATCTTTTTTTGGAGTTTTCTGAATTTTTAGCCCTTTAAATTTGCACTTTTATTATGTTTTCAGATCTACTAAAGATTTTATCAATTTTTTTTCAGAACTTTTTTTTTTTTAGATTTTTTTTTAATTTGGGAATTATTGTGGTTGTAGGTGTTGGTTGTGTTAGTTTTTAATTTTTTTTTTTCTGATTGTTGGTGTTTTTTTTATCTCTATTAAAATTACATTTTTCTTAATTAAAGTTATAATTTTCTCGATTTAAGTTACATTTTCCCCTATTTATTAAAGTTATACTTTATCTTGTTAAAGTTACATTGTTCTCTATTAAAGTGACACTTATTGAAATTACAGTTTTCTCTATTAAAATTACACTTTTTTCCATTAAAATTACATTTTTTTCTGTTAAAATTACACATTTTTCTGTTAGAATTACACTTTTTTTTGTTAGAATAACACTTTTTTCGGCTAAAATTACACTTTTTGTTGTTAGAATTACACTTTTTTCTGTTAGAATTGCATTTTTTTTTGTTAAAATTACACTTTTCTTCATTAAAATTACACTTTTTGTTAGAATTACACTTTTCTATTAGAATTACACTTTTTTCTGTTAGAATTACACTTTTTTCTGTTAGAATTACACTTTTTGTTAGAATTACACCTTTTTCTGTTAGAATTACACTTTTTTCTGTTAGAATTACACTTTTTTTTGTTAGAACTACACTTTTTGTTAGAATTACACTTTTTGTTGTTAGAATTACACTTTTTTCTGTTAGAATTACACTTTTTTCTGTTAAAATTACACTTTTTCTATTGGAGTAATGTTACACTCTCAATGGACTTGGTCATATTCTCATATTCTCATTGGACTAATGTTACACTCTCAATGGACTAAAATTACATTCTCAGTGGTCTGAAATTATACTTTTCTGGACTAAAATTACACTTTTCTGGACTAAAATTACACTCTCATTGGACTGAAATTACATTTGCCTGGACTAAAAAAATACTTTCTGGACTAAAATAACACTCTCATTGATTTGAAATTACACTTTCCTTGACTAAAATAACACTTTTTGTCGTTAAAATAACACTCGAAAAATGCTAAAATTACAATAAGTTGTGATAAAATTACAAAAAATTAAAACATTCCTTAAAATTACACTTTTTGCTGTTAGAATTACACTCGTAAAATCCTAAAATGTCGATAACTTGTCTCGAAAAAAAAAATGAAAAAAAAAACGAAACAGGAAAAATGTTAACAAAATTTTCATAAACTTCAAAATTTTTTCCGTTGAAATTTCAAAATAAAATCCGTCAAACCGCAATTTTTTCCGTTGAAATTACACTTTTTTCCGTTGAAATTACACTTTTAAAACAGTGAAAGTGTAGTAACATTTGTATAAAAGTTTCAGTCCAAAAAAAAAAATTATGCTAAAAATTTTTTTTTTGTGTATAATTAATCCATTAGTGAATGTATAATTAAAGCTAGAGAGATAAAGTTGATTAATTAGTGTATAGGAAACTCATTAGTGTTAAGTATACTCTTTTGCTTTCAATCTCAACCATCCTTAGTGGGATATCCAAGGGATGTAGTGAGGACTTAGGGACTCAAAATATATGGTGGACTCGTTAGAACTTGACACTATATATATATATATATATATATATATATATATATATATATATATATAGAATTAGGATCCCATAAGAACTAAATTACGGTGCGAACTTAATAAGAGCCATCAGATGGAGTCAAATGGACGGTGTATATTGAATCTCACGCTCACCCTTATACGGAGTATAACTTTACCCTCACCTATCCACATAACATTGTTGGAGCTAGTGTCCTCCACAGTTAGTGTGATAACGTGTATAAATCTCTTATAGGTTCACAGGGTATACTTAGTATTTTATCAGTTGATTAACGTTTATTAATAACGGTTGGCTTGCTAGAAGTTTGACGTTATTATCATACTGATGGCGGTGATCAACTGGTCCCTAAAAGTCACACCTAAAAGATGTGTTTGAGAGATGTGATTATATGAAAATATAATCACATTGATGCCTTATATGACTAAAAGGTTAGTCCATGTATTTGACTAAAAGGTTAGTCAATGTGATGATGAGTCGATTATTTAATACAATTAAATAATATCAGCTGAGACGAATTAATTGTTAATTCGTAAATTGAATATAAACTGTTATATTTAATTAATGTATATAATGTTAGCTTAAACGAATTAAGATGTTAATTCGTAATTAAGCATAAACGGTTATATTTAATTAGAAAATTATAAATATGTGATATTTATAGTTAATGTATATATTATACGAAATTGTCATAATAAATGATGACAGACTGGTATTAATAAACCGACTACAAACTGTTGTGTGTGGACTTATTAATACGTGACGACATAAATGATAATCGATAATAATACACATTTTATACAATATGATAACAACCTAAAATAAGAAGATTTTCTCCTTATTTTGGTTGTTACACGGTTTAAGGAAAAAAATAAGAACTAAATCTTCCCCTCTTTTTCTTCCTTTTGCACGGTTATAATAGGAGAGAGGGAGGATTATTTTTCTCACTTGATTTTACTCCATACTCTCATAAAAAAAAACCCTAAAAATTATTAGTAATTAGAGTTCTCTTTCTAGCAAGAAAAGAGCATTTTCTCGGAGCATCTTGGGTGCAACGATTAGGAGAATATCGATCTCGATATTTGTTCTTAGGCCAAATTGCTAGGACCGGAGGTTAATTCTAATCTCTATTCTTTTGTTTATACATTTCGTTTATGACTCGTAATTTCATATTTCATAATTTCGTTATAATCCGAAATTTTTCTTGATGAAATATACCGATATTTCTGACAAGTGGTATCAGAGCATAGGCCACGAAATTATTTTATATGATTTTCATAAATGGTTTAAAACAAAAAAAATATAAATTTTTTTTTTCGGCCGCATTAATTTTTTTTTTGCCGAGATGGTTTTTTGTTTTTGATGTTTTGTTTCCATTTTTATTTATTGATATTGTTGTTTTAATATGTTAAGATGATAATATGATAAATTTGTAGATGTTTTGATTTAATCAGAATTAAATTGAAATGTAAATGGAAATTGTTTTGATTGATGATGTTCATTTGTTTTGCTATATAATTTTGGCATACATGGTGTTAAATTGTTGTTTAAGAATCATGTTTCATTAATTTAATAATGTTCAAATCAATTGTGATGAATCAAATATTCAGATAATCAATTTAATCATAATTTAGATATTCATTTTAAGAGGTTAAATTGAATCATCTAGTTTGGATCTATGTTTAAATTAAATGTTGATGATTATGCCAATCTTGTTATAGTAGCAACATTAAACAAATTTGTTCACATAAAAGGGGTTATTTTCGAGAGAAAAAAAAAAAACTGTTTTTCATTTTTTTTAGGGCAGAATGCCGAGAGCATTTTAAAAAAAATTTCCGTTTTTTTTTGTTTGTTTGTTGTGTATTTGCCAATAATTATTATACATTATATCTATAATGTATGATTGTTTGTTGTGAAAAAGTTCACAAATTTTAGATACCCAATTATTTTAAAGTGGTTTAAAATAATGTTAGATTAATTCATATTACAAGTTAATGTGTATTAAGATTGGAATTATTGTGAGTAATTGAGGAATTGTCACATAATTTGGATCATTTTAAAATAGGTGGTTTGGATAAATTACTCTACATAATTAAGGAATTATGTCTTGAATGATTAATTTATTGTTGATGCATTTTATTTAGTTGTATGAATTGTTGAATGGTTTATTTTTTGTATTACCTAGTGTGGCCTTAGTTGATTATGTTTTCGTAATGATGGAAACATAATCTTGATGTAATTTTGAGATCTCGAATCTCCTTTGGTTTTCTTTAGTATTATGGTTTTGAAATTAGAATGTAAATAGGTTTATTTTGTAATTTATTAATTGTAATTTTGAGAAGACTAAAGATGGAGATTGGATTGCTCACTCCCGCTACATGGACCAAGATGGAACATCAAGACAAGCTTCTCGGGTCCTAGGAAGGATTCAAAAGTTGTATTTATGTTCATTTTGGTAGATAGGCCACATTAGGACTTTGTTTTTGTTTTACGTTTTTCCATTCTTGTTGCTTTTCTTCGCATGATAATTAGTGCATCATATTCCGCCTAAACCAAACCACCTACTTAAATGCATGAAAATTGACTCATATATTTTGGGTGTTAGTTATCATGGACATAAATATGTCACACTTTTTAAGCCATCATCTTAGTTTATTCATTCTCGCATGCTAGATATTAGTTCACTTAAAATGTATTAAAATAAAGTTGATGAGATCTTCCTCTAAAACTAAAATTGAGACTAGTCTTTATAGGCCAAACAACTATGAATCCCTTCTTCGTCGGTAGGCATATAGGACCTTACTCTCCATATGACCCCTTGTACGTTGGGTAAGTAGTTTGTGTTGACTTATTTTACCTCAACATTATAATCTGAAGAGTTTCTCGAGATTATGATGGACTATAGATAGAATTTACAGAAATTTATCAACCAAGAATTCTAAAAGTAGAATTAGCCAAGAGGTTGGCTTATCAATTTACAAATAATTGAGTCTTGGGGTCATTTATATAATTCTTAAGGGAGGTCAATTGTATAAATGCTTTGTCTTCGCATTATAACAGTTTTGCATTAGACTTAAATCATAACGATGAGTATGTTTATTATGTTTTTCTTCTTCTTTTCGCAGTGTAGAATTCGTTTTATATTGATAATACTGCTTACAACAAATGGCTGGAAATACTGATATCCCTATGCCAAGTGCCACACTTGCACGCGAGTCCTGGCTCAAAACTTTCATGGACCACATGAATCAGTCCACACGACTGAAGAATGACGGGTCTAACTTTGCGGACTAGGAGGCATCATTACGGAATGCTGCCATTGCTGACGGTAAGCTCATGTAATTGACTGAGCCAATACTGCCAAACCCAGGCCCCAATGCAAGAGCTAACGAGTCACTTGCTTATAGTGACTTCGTCATGGAAGCAGGTGCGATAAAGAACGTACTCATTTTTGCAATGGAAACCAATTTGCAAAGACGCTTCTTTGAGGCGAAACTCCAGAAGGGCCAACCGGTTAGCCCAAACATTCTTGACATGATTGAGAATGTCGAGAAACTGGAGGCACTTGATTGCAAAATCAGTGAGAGCATAGTCATTGACCGTATGCTTCATTCACTTCATGATGGTTTTGCCCTTTTCAGGGCAAATTACTACATAAATGACATGAAGAAAAGTCCTCATGAGCTACACTCACTTCTCGTACAGACCGAGAAGGATATGAAATTGAGTGGGAGCATGAAGCAAGATGTTCTCATGATTTCCAACAAGAATAAGGGTAAGGGCAAAGCTCACGGCGACCTAACTGTAGGAAAGCCAAAGTTTAAGAAGTCAGGAAACGGTAAGAGTGGGTCTGGTGAGACTAGTGGATCACAAGGCAAGGAAAAGAGCAAGGGCGGTAACGTTGAGTGCCACCATTGTCACAAGACTGGGCATTGGAGGAGGAACTGTCCCGTGTACCGTGAGGACATAAAAGCAGGCCGCGTCACTCCTATTGGTATGTCATCTTATATTCATATGATTGAGATTAACCATGCAAGTTTCGGAACTTGGGTACTTGATACTGGTTGTGGTTCTCATCTGTGTAATCATTTGCAGGGCCTAAAAAATATCACACCCCTCGCAAAGGGTGATGTGGACCTACGAGTGGGGAATGGAACAAGATTTGCTGCAGTCTCAATGGGAACATACGTAATCCAGCTCCCGAATGGTTTTTGAGTTATATTTATATAACTGTTACTATGTACCCAGTTTATCTAAGAATATTATTTCTGTTTCCGTACTTGATAAAGACGGTTTTTCATTTTCAATAAAGGACAATAGCTGTATTTTCTCTTTTAATGAAATGGTTTATGGCAAAGTAGTTTCCATGAATGGAATTTATATCTTAGATCAAACCAAAGATATATTACATGTGAATAATAAGAAATTAAAGGTTGGTGACAAAGATCAAACTTATCTATGGCATTGTCGAATGGGACACATAAATGAAAAACGTGTAAAAAAACTCATTGAGAATGGGACTATCTCCACATTTGATTTCTCATCATTTGGCACGTGTGAATCATGTCTTATCGGCAAAATGACTCGAATTTCCTTCAAAGGTGTTGAAATGCGCGCTAATGACCTATTAGGACTCATACATACTGATGTATGTGGACCTATGTCAATCACCGCAAGAGACGGCTATAGATATTTTATCACTTTCACGGATGATTTGAGTAGATACGGATATGTCTACTTAATGAAGCATAAAAGTGAGTCTTTTGAAAAATTCAAGGAATACCAGAATAAGGTTGGTAACCAACTGGGAAAAAAGGTTAAAGCACTCCATTCAGATCGTGGTGGCGAATATCTTTCAAATGAGTTTGATCAACACCTTAAAAACTGTGGAATAGTTTTACAGTTAACTCCACATGGAACACCTCAATTAAATGGTGTGTCCGAATGGAGAAATCGAACACTACTTGATATGGTTCGATCCATGATGAGTCACACGGTAGTACCTGATTCATTATGGGGTTTTGCTCTTTTGTCAGCTGCTCTTATACTTAACCGAAGTCCGTCTAAAGCTGTCGACAAGACTCCGTATGAAATATGGAAGGGAACGGTCCCTAACTTGTCCTTTATTCGGGTTTGGGGCTGCGAGGCTTATGTCAAGCGGAGACACGAGGATAAGGTCGGCCCGCGATCGGTCAAGACATACTTTATTGGTTATCCAAAAGGAATGTTTAGTCATTACTTCTATTCGCCTACCGAACATCGAGTTTTTGTTGCGGCTAGTGCAAAGTTCTTAGAGAAAGAATTTCTCGAGAACAAGTCAAGTAATAGAACCTTCGAGCTGTCGGAGATTCAAGAAGCAACAATCGAGGAACAGACGGAGGAAGATGTTCCTTCAACTTATGATACGGTTAATATTCCTCAGGAACCTAGGAGGTCGGGTAGAGTCTCTAATCCTCCAGACAGATACACTGGTATGGTCGAGAAAAATGACGTTTTTCTCCTAGAGAGTAATGAACCCGCTACCTATAAAGGTGCCATGGCCTGTTCCGACTCTAAGCTATGGCTTGAAGCCATGCAATCCGAGATAGACTCCATGTATGAGAATGACGTATGAGATCTTGTTGATTTACCTAACAAGGTACGACCTTTTCAGTGCAAATGGCTTTACAAAATAAAGCATTCTGTAGAAGGGCAACCAGATACCTATAAGGCACGACTAGTGGCAAAAGGTTTCACTCAAGTGCACGGATTGTATTATGATGAAATCTTTGCACCCGTGGTAATTCTGCGTTCCATTCGGATAATCTTAGCGATTGCCGCTTTTCATGACTATGAAATTTGGCAGATGGATGTGAAAACCGCCTTCTTAAACGGTTATTTGGAGGAGGAATTGTACATGGTACAACCCGAAGGTTTCATAGATCCTGAAAATCCTAAGAAAGTGTGCAAGCTTAAACGTTCCATTTATGGACTAAAGCAAGCTTCTCGGAGTTGGAATCATCGTTTCGACCAGGTGATAAAAGAGTATGGTTTCACTCGATCGGTCGAGGAACCATGCTTATATGTCAAGTCGAGTGGGAGCAATATTGTTTTCTTGATATTGTATGTCGATGACATACTCTTGATTGGGAATGAAATTCCTCTCTTATCTTCGGTAAAAGGATGGTTGAAGAACCATTTCCAGATGAAAGATCTGGGTGAGGCACAACGCATATTGGGAATCCGTATCTATCGAGATAGATCACGACGGATGTTATCACTGAGTCAGGAGTCTTATTTAGATAAGATTTTTGAAAGGTTCAGCATGACCAACTCCTAGAAAGGGAACCTTCCAATGACTTCTGGGATGCATTTGAGCAAGTCTCAGTCACCCAAGACACCGGAAGGGGTTGAACGCATGAGTCGCGTTCCTTATGCATCAGCCATAGGATCAATCATGTATGCCATGATATGCACACGTCCAGACGTGGCATATGCATTGAGTATGACGAGTCGGTACCAAAACAATCCAGGTGAAACACACTGGATGGCTGTTAAAAACATCCTTAAGTACCTACGGAGAACTAAGGATTGAGCATTGACTTATGGAGGAGATACTAAGCTATGTGCAATCGGTTACGCAGATGCTAGCTTCCAAACGGGTCGAGATAATTCGAAATCTCAGTCTGGATTTGTCTTTACTCTCAATGGTGCTGCGGTCAGCTGGAAAGGTTCGAAACAGGAAGTTGTAGCAGATTCTACTACTGAATCCGAGTACTATGCCGCTTCAGAAGCAGCAAAGGAAGCTATATGGATGCGTCAATTCTTACAAGGACTAACCATAGTTCCTAGTTCGAATGACCCAATCACCATCTATTGTGACAATAGAGGTGCCATCTTCCAGGCCAAGGAGCCTAAGTCTAGCAACAAGTCTAGACATGTACATCGGAAGGCTCACCTGATCCGTGATTACGTGGAGCAAGAGGAGATAGTGATTGACAAGATTGCTTCGGATGAAAACATCGCGGATCCTCTCACTAAACCATTGAAATATGATAAGCATGAAGGGCACGTTATTTCCATGGGAATTAAACGTGTTCCTGAGTTGTAGTAGTTGCTTATGGATTCGATAAATTTTCCTTTTCATATGCTATTTATAACTTCATCGTATTATTTCATATTTTGTTTTTCATGTGGATTGTACGACAACATTGAACGCCACAAAGTGAACTGAATTACATTATATTTGTTTTGGTCCGTAATCGCCTACATGAGCTGATAACTCTGGCTATTATATTGTGAAGTTGATTGATGGTGGGTTCAACGAGCCATAAGTCAAACGGTTGGCTGATCGATCAAAAATACGAGTTATAACGATACCTCGTAGGACATTGTGACAACGTAATGGAGTCCTAAATGTTTAAAAACATTCGGTGCCAGGTCGTGGATTGGACGTCCATTGTGTTCCTAGAGTCGATTCTTTTGACTATCGACTGTCTCTTGAGATTAAGGCAGTTTTTGGGTGACTTTGGTTTCTTTCTCACGGTCGATCGTAACAGGAGGCTAAGCATTTTTTACTTGGGTCATTTCATACTGTGCTTGTATCTGCAGGATTCGAGTTGAAGAAAATATCCATCCTTTATCAGGTTTAGTCATTTCTCAGGGCCACTCGAGGAGTTGTAACTGAAATGCATGGCCATGCTCGAATGATGATTCGTTTATCAGTTAAGTTACTCTCTAGTCGGGAAAATCACTCTTGATATTGATCACTTGTAAAATACGACCTTTGTGAATACGAATTTTGCAAATTGTTTTACACTGAGTGGGAGAAATTAAGGATATGAGAATCGATTATCGCACATATACTTGTGAGGACAAGTGGGAGATTGTTGGAGCTAGTGTCCTCCACAGTTAGTGTGATAACGTGTATAAATCTCTTATAGGTTCACAGGGTATACTTAGTATTTTATCAGTTGATTAACGTTTATTAATAACGGTTGGCTTGCTAGATGTTTGACGTTATTATCATACTGATGGCGGTGATCAACTGGTCCCTAAAAGTCACACCTAAAAGATGTGTTTGAGAGATGTGATTATATGAAAATATAATCACATTGATGCCTTATATGACTAAAAGGTTAGTCCATGTATTTGACTAAAAGGTTAGTCAATGTGATGACGAGTCGATTATTTAATACAATTAAATAATATCAGTTGAGACGAATTAATTGTTAATTCATAAATTGAATATAAACTGTTATATTTAATTAATGTATATAATGTTAGCTTAAACGAATTAAGATGTTAATTCGTAATTAAACATAAACGGTTATATTTAATTAGCAAATTATAAATATGCGATATTTATAGTTAATGTATATATTATTGTCGACAAGGCCCTCGGGAACTGCGTCCGCGGGATCCACACTAGGCATAATCGACTCGAGGTTCTTTCGAATCGAATTAAGACAAATTAGAGTCGCCACCAAGTTTTTTGGGAACTTGGAACCGTTCAAGTCAACTTTACACCTTTCATCGAAAAGCATAAAGCCAATCGACTACGAGTGATTAAAGATAAAGACTTGTACCCTATATCACTCGATTTGAATGACTCTCGTAATCCAATGGTATTTAGACGGATCCACAAACCATAGATCTTGAGTAAGGGGTGAGGGTACGTGTTAGGAAGCCCATAAGGACACCTAACCCCGCCCGTCAATAACGGCCTCTACTAAGTCAAGTGTCGGATTTCAAACAAGGTCATAGCTACTACGATATATGATATGCAAACATCGTTTTCAAAACCCTAACATGTGAAGTTTCTATGTCGATTTAGATGCAACTAAACTAACTTTGTCAAAGTTGTAATTTAGCATGTGGGTTGATTGATCTAACAACATATAAACAAAACAAACAAGGCTTGATGGGAATGGGGGAGCCGTTGGGATCTACCATATTACAACTCAGGCATTTCATGCCGACACAACGAGAAATTAAAGATACAACTCGATCTAAATACAATTGCTATATACGACACCATACACGACACAATACACGGCCATTCGGCCTAGGAAACCGTGCACAAAGGGGTGGCCCACGGCTTACATGACTCACGGCCTTGGGTCACTCCTCGTAATGTGTGCTTTCACTTAATCTCATTGAATTAGACATAGGGCCACAAACCAAAGCATGCATTAGCATAAATCGGGCCATGTTGCTTTAAACAACATGCGATTTACTACGCTCTTACATGCATTGGGGCACAACCATCTAACCAAACAAGACTAAGGTTTTTGGAAGAGGTTTTGACTCGATAAAAGAAAGCTAACTTGAAAATTACAACTCGATGAACAAACGATAAATTACAAGCGACAAAACAATAAAGAACAAACGATGTAAAACGAACGAAACAAGAAAGACCAAAGGACACGGCCCAAACCACGACCACTCTAGACACGGCTGCCCTAGGTCCTAGGTCAGGTTCATTAGTTAGATCAATTGATTGCGAAACAAGTTCGAAAGCGGGCTAGAAAATAAGTTAGAAACGACGTTGATCGATTGAAAAGATGTCTTGCAAATGTGTATTCTACACGGCCTAAAGGGGTCAAATTAGGTCAAGGAGTTACGATATTAATGCTACTCATCGAGTGTTAATAGGAAGGTGCTAATCACGCACTCCTATGCTAGCGAGAAATTAGGTGAAAGAGAGAGAGATGCATTCAATTAAGTTACAGAATTGTTAGTTGATTTTTAAAGCTACGTCGATGCCACCTAACGTGTCTAATTAGGTTATTAAATTGATCTAATGTCATCTAAACGAGTTATATGTTAACAATCAGAGGTCGAACTAACATGTGAATGGTCCTGGGGTAGGTCGAATCACACGAGAGAAGAGAGGGGTCAAAAGCGAAGAACGAAGTCAGAAATCGTTTTATTAATGCCCTACCTTGAACACGAGGATATGTAAATGAGACGGGGGTGTACGACCGACTGATGTAGCGGTTTCTTTCCCATCTCAAGTCAACGCGGGTGTTCATGGTGGTACTTTAACTCATACTCGGACTAAACTAGTTTCAAAGTTAATTTAAACGATAAATAAAATAAAACGAAACAATAAAAAAACAAACATAAAAAAAACGAAATAAAAGGGAGAAAGAGGAGGATTTGATGCACCCTCAACCTACATGTATCGTTGACACCGTCTCGGGTCGTAATCGATGGTAGATTTTATCTCGAGAGGCCGTCGTCGACGAAGAAACAAAGCAAACAACACGTTTTTATCGAATCTGGACAGCAACTTTCAAACAGCGATTTCTCTCTCGTTTCACGATGAAAATTCGATTTAAAAGATGTTTTGAAAACTAGAAATAGTGGAGAACAGAGATCTTAAAACAATCCCTGTTCGTTTTGAGTTATAGGGCACGAAAAACGAGCACAAACAGAACTGGACAGACAGAAAAAGCATAAAAACAGAGTGTATAACACTCTGTTTTTCGAGGGAATTCGTGTACTCTCAAGGGCAATTTGGCTCGTAAATCTTTGTCTAATGTGTAGATGAATGTTATATGGTTAATTTGGAATAAGAAACTCGAATTTTGATGGATTTTTGAAGGAGGAACGAATTGTTTTTCGAAGAGGACACACAAACTGTTCCAGTTTGGATGTCGGTTTTGTGGAGGGTTTTTGAGAGGCAATTAGGGTTTGTTTCTGGAGTTTAAAGCTTGTAAGTGAAGGTAGTATGTATGGAGAACTTAGAGGGATGAATGTATGGTAAAGGGGTGGTATTTATAAGGAGTTAAAAGAGGGTAAAAGGGGGGAGAGAGGCAGACGGGCCTGTTCGTGCATAGCTGCTGTCCAGCAGCTTTTGTGAGGGTTTGAGAGGCTTTGTGACGGGTTTTCTTGGTGGTTAAGGTAAGTTAATATGGGTAGGATATTAGGGTATGGGTTAGGGTTAATGGGCACGGGTTTTGGTGGTGTTTGGAGCGGGTTTTGGACTCGGGTTTGAGCTGCAAAACAGGGGGGCTGCTCGTGTTTTTTGTGCGGGCTGTTGGGGGTGATTTGGGGCATGGTTTGGGCCGTGGTTATGGGGTTCGAACTGGGGTTGGATGGGTAGAGGCTTAGGTTGGTTAGTGTACTCGAGATTCGTGCCAACTCGTAAAGAAAACGGGCTCAAAAACCGAGCTAAAATCGGGCTTCAAAACACATGTTTAAAACGAGTTTTTCTCGGTTTTTAAATCGATTTTTCAAATCAATTAACACATTAATATAAATGATTTTTCAAATCAAAAACACTCATAAAATGATTTTTCAAATCAAATATTTATTTTATTTTCAATAAAATAAATTTGAGAAAATAAATTCTAAAAAACTTTAATTTAAATATCATTTAAATTAATAAAATGAATTCACTTAAAAAAACATTAATTTAAATATCACTTAAATTAATAAAATACTTCATCGACGACGCCCATTCTACATCGTAAAACGAGCTCCAAATAATGAAAATGACAACTAAAGAATACATGTGTCCTATCATCATCGGGTGTTTGTCGGGTTCTCTATAAATTCCAATATCGACGGATACGGGTATCTACAATTATACGAAATTGTCATAATAAATGATGACAGACTAATATTAATAAATCGACTACAAACTGTTGTGTGTGGACTTATTAATACGTGACGACATAAATGACAATTGATAATAATACACATTTTATACAATATGATAACAACCTAAAATAAGAAGATTTTCTCCTTATTTTGGTTGTTACACGGTTTAAGGAAAAAAATAAGAATAAAATCTCCCCCTCTTTTTCCTCCTTTTGCACGGTTATAATAGGAGAGAGGGAGGATTATTTTTCTCACTTGATTTTACTCCATACTCTCATAAAAAAAACTCTAAAAATTATTAGTAATTAGGGTTCTCTTTGTAGCAAGAAAAGGGCATTTTCTCGGAGCATCTTGGGTGCGACGATTAGGAGAATATCGATCTCGATATTTGTTCTTAGGCCAAATTGCTAGAACCGGAGGTTAATTCTAATCTCTATTCTTTTGTTTATACATTTCGTTTATGACTCGTAATTTCATATTTCATAATTTCGTTATAATCCGAAATTTTTCTTGATGAAATATACCGATATTTCTGACAAACAACCCTCATCCTAATTACCCTCACACATCAGACACTCTTCAGCCACCACTTCCACCCTCCGTCACCGGTCAAAAACTACCTCGACAACTTATCTCCTAATATAACGCCTCTTCTCCTCTCTCATTTCTCTCTTTTCGTCTTCAATATTATCACTCTCATCCGGCTTTCAGAAACTTCGGCATCAAAACGCCGATTCAGCACCTCGTCGTCACCCACTTTCTCACTATTCAGGTCAACTAAAAACCACCCTATTAGATTCGAAATCCTCCAAAAAAATCACTAATGCGATTAATTTTCTGAAATTCATCTTCGATTTCCGTAGATCTATGATTTGAATCACTTGGTTTTTGAAGAAAACGAAATTTAAAATGAGATTTAAGGTGGTCGTGCATGCGCTTGACTGAGCCATGGTGGCTTGGTGGTCCGATTTGATGTTTGCCGGAGTTTTGATGTTTGCCGGACTTATCTATTTTTGGATTGTAGAGTAACAACAGTCTCTAGGCATCATCACGGGGTGAAGGTAACTGTCGAAGATGGCAGTACATTTGTGGTCGATGCAAATGTTATTCATTGTTCCGCTTGGTGTGTTAAAGGCTAAAATCATCCAGTTTGAGCCAAAGCTTCCAGATTGGAAAGAGGCTGCCATTTCGGATCTTGGAGTGGGTATCGAGAACAAAATTGTTCTGCACTTTGAGAAGGCTGCCAAACTGAAAAAGTCGAACTATGATTGTGGTATAGTTGATATTCCTGCTAACCTGTGATTCTGACTTTGATAGAGCTGTGAGTTTGGGTATCATCAATGAATACGGACAGTTACTGGGTAAGTTACGTAAGTATAGCGAATTAGATAAACACATGGTGTTAAGCTTGGCTGCGGAAAATGTTGCGGATTCTGTAGAGCCACTCTATGTCCGATCACCTGGATGGTAACTGTCTACAGTTCACCAACAACCACCACGGAACAGCGGCACCTGGATGGCTGCTGGTTTTTTGGTTTTGGCGAGGAGCAAGAGAGGAATAGCAGGACGGTGCTTGTGGTGTGAATGACGGAGAAGCAAGTTGTTGTTGCGAATCTCAGTGGTTTTTGGTGGTGGCGGCAGATGGTTGTTGTCAGCGATGAAGATGAAGCATCAGGTGTCGAGTTACGCGCTGAAATGGTGGTGTTAGTCGTATCTGGTGGTTGTTTGAAGAACTCTTAGATTGTGTTCATATTGCGGATAAGAATGTGGTGATTGTTTGATGGGTTGTTTTAAGTTATATAAAATCGAATTCGTATTGTGGTAAGGGATGTATTTGTGGAGGTAGTGAATGTGTCTTATATGATTGTGGGTGGTGGTGGTGGCGGCGGCAGATTTGGCGGGGGGCAGTGGTGGTGGTGACGGTGGCGGTGGTGGTGGCAGTGGTGGTGGAAGTGGATACACAAGATACCACCCCATATACATATGGTATTGATACGAGATACACTTGGTATAAATACTGGATACACGTGTATCCCGTATCAATACCATGTGTATCCGGAGGTACTAGTTAGTGTATCTGTAAATGCATTTCTCATAGATCTATGATAATATGCGTATCTGACTTTAATGATATGCGTATCTGGGTTGATAAGATGTGTATCTGGCTTTAATGACATGCGCATCCGTAAAAAAAAATGTATCCACAAATAGCATGAAACGTATCCGAGAGTTAGTGTTAAAACTTGTAATAATTTACAGAAAGTTGTGGACAATGGGCCACGGGGGCGCTTAGGAAACAAGCGTTTGCATTTGTGGAGTCGCCACCAATTTATTGTGGAAAATTGGAAACCGTTCGAATACCTCGTGTCATGTCAAGACACAAACTAGTGACATGAACACCAAGAACTCGTTACCCTTAGCATTCTATGTCTAGAATGACTCTCGTGGATGCCAATGAACACAGATGTTCACAGAGATCTGGAGTAAGGGGTGAGGGTACGTATTAGGAAGCTCTTTTGATCGAACACCTAATCCCGCCCGCCTCGATAGCGGCCTCTACTAATGATTAGGGAAGATTGTCTATACTTGATATATTGTCGATTATATGCATGCAATGCAACATCCAACGTTTTAATCCTAACATGTGAGAATTAATACTAGGTCGGTTATCACGTAATTTAACATGAAATAATGTCAAAGTCGGGATTTAAGGTTCAATTACATGTGAAGGCATACAAACGGTAAAAGAAATACAATAATAAATACAATAATGAAAATTACAATAATTACATTGGATTTAATGATTTATGTCGAAAATACTTTCAAAACGGATAATTTGAGAAAGAATAAATAAATAAATTAACGAACATGAATTAGGGTAATAATCCGATTAGTAGTTAATTAATACGTAAACTAATAAACTAGATCAAAGCAAAACGGGAGTTCAGAGACAGAAGTCAACCCGGAACAGGCGCAGCAAAGCTGCGCCCTCTGGAAGAGGCGCAGCAGTCACTGCGTCTGTTCCTTGGCTCAGTTTTGGCTGTGAAGCCGGAATTGCAAGTTGTTAATATTCATTGGTGATTTTAATGCTTGATTATATATTATTTGACTCGGGTGGAAGTGATTAATAGGTTATTTACATATGATTAACGGTCATGAAAACAATAAACATGGATGAAACCGATTAATACGAATATTTACAAGATTAAAGAGGATTAATTAACAAATTAATAACTAAACAAATTAATTAGGTTATTAATGACGAACTAATGATGAATAGGATGATAAACAGGTGAGAATATATCAAAGGTCGAATTCCAGAAACCCAATATGAATTAATCGAATTTCTACAACCCGGATTTGACTTTAATGACGAAAACCCGCAAATATCGGTTATTTAGGATTTGAGTCGGGAATTTAATGATAAATTATATGTTAATGATGATGAGCAATATGTTAAATTATCATGTGAACGAAATAAGAACAAACAAAGACGAGAGAAAACAAGAAAGACGAAACCAACAGAAGACGAAGGAAGAAGAAGAGAAGCAGGAACGGCGGCAACCTCAGGAAGAAGCGCAGCAAGTGCTGCGTCCTTTCCAAGAGGCGCAGCAGTTGCTGCGTCCCTTCTCGACGTCTGTCTCTTGTTAATCCATAAAAAGGGTTTAAACAAAGGGTTTTAGAAATCGGTTTTAATTGTATTCTCGACATAAACCTTACAATATGATTACAACAATAAAGAACAATAAATAAAAGAGAGATTTACACCCTTAGACTTACATGTTTGACGAAACGAGATGAACTAAGTTAACGATTAGTGATGCTCGACTCGAATGTAACGAAAGTGCCCTCGTAAGAGGAAAACGATTAAGATTGATTAAGGTTGATTATGGTGGAGTTGGTCAAATTGGTCGGTCATGCAAACGAGGCTGGTACTCAGAAGGATCCGAGCTTACGTGGTCGAATGTTCAAGCACGTAGACGCCAAAAAGTAAGAACGTGGTCTAGAATGCAAAGGGAGAAGAGAAGGGCGGACACTCGCGTGAGAAATATGAGGAGCGAAGGCTCCTATTTATACTAATCACACGGAGGAATTAGGCTTGTCGGAGAAACTTTGGAAGTGAATCTCGAAAAGATATGAAAAGATACGAAAAATACGCAGAAAAGGACCTGGGAAGAGGCGCAGCAGTCGCTGCGTCTCTTGGAAGAGGCGCAGCACCTGCTGCGTCTGTTCCCAAGTGGTTTCCTCCTGCGGAAGAAAGATTTCCGTGTTTGGTTTATGGAATGACGGGATAATCTTATTTTCCTTAATATTTTGTATGAATATTACGGGAAATACTTTACCAAAGAATAAAATATTGTGAAAGATTTATAAAATATGGAATAGAAATATCCGGAACATTCCAGAACATTCTGACTTGGGATTTGGCGGTTATCAGAAAATGAAGACGGTTTTAGGCCCGGACTCCAAATGTACTTTAATTACTGTCAAAATGACCGTATCGGCGCGTAGATGACAATTAAGAGGTAGACATCAGTGTTTGAGCAATCACTTGACAATAAACTTACGAACTGTCACAAATCGTTCCGCGTACCAAACATGCGGCCCAATCATCACCGGGTGGTTTGCGGGAGGTGCAGAAATGAGGTATCTACAAAGCCCCCACTTTGACCGAGGCTTGGACAAGGCGAAAGTCAAAGTATAGCCATCTGGTCAATCGAAGATTACAACCTGACGACTATGGCGACGCGAGGCGGCTCAAGGGGTCGGAGCCAAGGACCTGTCGTCGGGAACATTTTAGAGTCTGTCGACTATCAGGGAGGGTCGTTTAAAGTCCATTAGACTATGTAAGGAGGCTCGCCAGCCATAAGAAGAGATCATACCTGAAACTTCTTGAGAGACGTTTCCGGAGGTGCATATGAGCTAAGGGTAAGCGTAGGAGCTAAAGGATAAGCGTAGGAGCTAAAGGGTAAGTGTAGGAGCTAAAGGGTAAGACCTAAAGGATAAGTAACGATTGTGCTAGGGCGTGGGATCCCAAAGGAAAGCATCAATGGGAAGGAGGCCCAAAATATAATTTAAACTGAGGGGTAAGTAAGGCTCGAGTGTAAGAACTCTGCTGGTCTGGGAACCTCTGGAGAACGACACCTTTATTGCACTCCGTGGGAAAACAAGAAATATTGTGGGTAGCAGGACACAGGCGGGAACTGCTGGGAGAAATCTGCTTGGGTAGTCTTCTAACAAACTTCGGAAAAATTCGAGAAGAACGATTGTATGTCGTGAACTCTCGTCGGGGAAAACCTTATCAGGAATTTATCTCCATGTCTCGAGAGGGATTGTCTATCCGCTTAATTTCGCCGGGGGAATATAATGGAGGTGTGTTGAAACACCTGTCGGGGAATACTTGCTCGTTGTGACAAGCAAGGTCTTGGAAGCAATAAATAATGTATAACAGTCTGCAGTTGTCTTAGAAATGCGGGTCTGAACGAAGAATAATCGTCAAACGGACCAAAAAAGATAAAATGGCAACGAGGAAGAGGCGCACCAAAGATGGGCCCACAAATAACAAACTCATAACGAATTTTTAAAAATTCGTATGAAGGGAAGCTAAGGAAGAGGCGCAGCAAGAGCTGCATCTCTTGGAATAGGCGCAGCACTTGCTGCGTCTGTTCCTTAGTGTGTCTTTTCCCAGTGGGTGCCCAGATCTTGGGCGGAGTACGCTGGCGCTCCTCCTTTCGTGGCTGAGGCCCTTCGACCTAGGAGCTCGAGCCGGCTGCTGTTGAGGACGTCGATGGGTCCTGTGTGGTACTTGGGCGAGCGCTTAGCTCGTCAGTGCTCTCGGGATGTCTTGACGGTTCCCATCGATGCTCCTAGGACGATGTTCAGGGAGCCTTGTGAGGCTGAGAGGGAAGCTGACTTGGCTGTCGTTGCTGGTCATGCCCTCCTTCTTCCTGGTGAGGACTACTCGGCGTTCCTCTACGGGAGGTTGGCGTACTGGCCGGTTGTGGTAAGTGCTTTATCCTTATTTACTTTCGATTTTTGAGACCGCGATGAAAGATCATCGATTAATGAGAATCATTTGACTTTGCAGGAGGTCGAGGCAGCGGGCATCGAGCCCCCAGAGTACCCCGAGACCCTCGAGTACACTGACGCGACGGGGAGGACGATGATCTCCGAGCTGCGTGACTTTGACGTAGCTGTGACGGATGCTAGCCTGGACGACTAGCAGCATCTGATTCGGAGGGTGAGTCTCTAATTTGTATGATTTTCTTTTGTAAGAACACGTTTGATTATATTTATCCCATTATTAAGAACTTCTTATTTGAAAATGCAGGTTGCACCGTCCCGGTTTGAGGCGTTATGGAGGGTGACCAACTGGCTGCGAGCTACTGCCATCGAGGCACTTGTCGGCGGTCGAGGTCATCAGGTACGAACCTTTCTTCATTTTTGAATTTTCTTATCTTCTTATGATTGAAATGAAGTGATTGACATTAGCCAATTTTGTTGCTTGCAGAGGGAGCGTGAGCTGGAGCGGGAGGAGACAACTCGTATGCTGAGAGAGCTCGAGGTCCGTGACGCCGAGGTTGCTGCTCTCGAGGCGAGAGTTGCTGAGCTTGACGGCGACCAGCAGTAGCTTTGTTCTTTGTTGTTGTTTGTTTTTGTTGGTTGTATCTTGCACATTTGTACATTTAGGACCTACATTTTGGACATTTGGACTTTGCTTGGGGCTCGAGCCCTCAGTTTGTTGTGCATATCCCCTTTTTTGGTTGTATATGATGGCCTGAGTGCCTTTTCACTGGTTGTGTTGCTTGTACCGCAGTTAGTTTTGAACAGGTTTGGTAGATGACGGTTTACGCCGTCATGCTGCCGAAATTTACATAGAAATCACATAGAACATGTATCCATACATATGGCCTAAATTAGCGCAAAACAAATGACTTGAAAATGCAAAAAATGCAAAAATGCAAAAAATTGGTCGAAAATGACCGGACGGTAGGGAGGGTTACCCCCTAAAAAAATAAAACAATAAAAACGTATAAGTTTGAAATGGAACGTGAAATGATTTCCTGAAAAGAAAATTATAAGAAATGTACAAGTGTGCTAAAATGACGAAAATGTCGATATTGTATCGAAATGCGCATCCGCGAAATTAGGAAACACGAAATATGGCAATTTTGACGTATTTACCAAAATAATAACCCGTATGAATAGGAAATTATTTGCTAAGGAATTTAGGAAAGATCCAACGCGGAAAATCACAGAAACAATGCTGAGGAAGAGGCGCAATAGGAGCTGCGTCCCTTTGAAGAGGCGCAGCAGTCCGCGCTGTTCCCTGTGTGTTTCGCCCCGGCGGATTTTAGGAAACAGATTTTAGTATAAATAGATACGTCGATAGAGGTTTTATTCACACAATTCTTCCGTCTCTTCCTCGTCTTATTACATAAAGTCCTCAAAATAATCCTTCATCATGAATACTTTAGAGATTTGTCTAAAAGAGTGGACCAACGAGTTTTCCAGCATGGAGAAACACGACATGGGTGCTTATAATCTTGGATCATTATTGATTTTGAAGCTCATCAAGGTGGTCAAACCATTCCTAGATGCTTGTCTTGATTATTGGGACCCGAATTATCATGTCTTTGCTTTCCCCGGAGGTGACATTTGCCCATTTCCTGAATAAATTGCTGCGATCGGTGGGTGAGACCCAGAACACTTGCCTGCTATTCCTTCTACTTCACAAGGGTATAAGAACAAATTTAGAGACTTGCTAGGATTGACAATAATTGAGGTGGATCGTCTAGTGACCTCGAAAGGAGTGCGAATGTTGGACTTTATTGACCGATTCATTAACAAGGCCGACCCCACCGTCTCTTATGTTGCCAGGCGAAGGGCATTTGGGTTTTGCTTGTTGCATGTGTATGTCCTTCAAGAGCATGTTGATGAAGATTTGAGAGGTGATCCCCGTCTCTTGGGCCTAGTTGAGCAAATGGAATTGCGCAGGAGCCCAACTTGTTTATGCTTAGGAGAGATCTTATTGGGTTTGGATAACAGGAAAGCCAATCGCGACCTACCTTATTTGGGGAGTCCCATTATTCTGCAGGTAAAAGAACACTTTTCTTTTTCTCTCTTTCTTTTTTTCTTTTTTTTTGTTTTTTTTGTTTTTTTTTTTTTGTTTTTTTTCTTTTTCTTCCGTTTTTATTTTCTTATTTTCTTTTTTTTTCGTTTTTTTTGTCTAATACCTGCTTTTGGTAGGCCTGGCTTCTGGAGCGCCTTCGATTGATCGAGCCCCCAGTTCATGTTCCTTCTTATCATGCTCGCTCGATTGCTATGAGGACCAGGCTTTACATGGTGGACTTCACTCGGGTCTGCAATTATTGGGAAAACAAACTGAAGAGTGATGATGGCCCTTTGATTAGATGGGTTGTACCGTGGTGGCATCTCAAATCTGTCACTGGAGTATCTTCCTTGGATCCTACCCGATCTGTGCGCATTCCTGGCTTGAAATTCATGGTATTCATCTTCCCGGAGAGGTTGATGAGACAAGTTAGACTGAAACAGATGATCCCGAAGCTTGACATTGTCCCGCAGACTGCCGTGGCGCTTACTACTGAGAGTCGAAGGGAGTGGGCCATTAAATGGGCTCAAAGAAACGTGTGGTTCATGAACTCTTTTGTTAGTGCCTTATGGGTGTCAGACTCCTATCTGCGGTGGAGGAAGGCTACTACTCCCGAGGAGCGTGAGAGATTGAGGAAGCGCGAGCCCGTTGACTACAAGGTGCGGTGGCGTTTTAAAAGGAGAAAGAGAAGCATCTGACTGAGGGAGAGGAGGAAGCGGGGTTTCGAGTTGTTCATCCTTCGAAGAAACCGAAGACCTCTCCTGTCGTGGACAAAGTGATTGACAAGAATGGGAAGGCTAGGCCTCGAGAAAGACCGTTGGTGATTTGATCCGAAGTGGCTCAAGAGCGTCCGTCTCGAGGCCGTGACAAGAAGTATGACAAAAATGACAAGGGCAAAGGAAAGATGGAGGAATAGCCCAAGTTTTTATTATTATTTATTATTATTATTATTGTAATAAGAAGGTGGGGTTTTTAGAATCCTAGCCTATTTTTTATTTTTGTTTTAGCATTATTATTATTATATAACGTATTATTATTATTATTAGAAATGGATGAAATAAAAGAGGTTATTTGGTTATGAAACCGTTGTGACTTTTTATTTATTATTCGTGTCGAATTCCAAATGCAACTGCAAATGTCCTTCTATTTACATTTTGAAATTAATGGGTTGTATCCTGTGAAGGATTGCCTACGTATTAATTTAAAAAATGAAATCAAACCCTTGCGCGTAGTTCGAGTAAATGTAAAAGAATAATTGTTCTAAGCAAGAGCTCGCAATGAACTTAGAAGATAAGCATGAGCTTTTTACTTACTCTTAAGATGCAATTTAGTTTATTTGATGATATGAGGATGACAAATTGTCAAAATGCAAGAGCAGAGTGACATTAGCTTATTGAGAGTCTTGGCCGGGGGCCGTTTATTTAGTGCCACAAGAGCGACACGTGAGGTTACGCGAGGCGCGTTTTTGTTCCTATTCTAGGCATAATACCGCTTTAGTTGGTCAAGGTTTGTCGGGTTGGCGAATTCATTCCCATCTAGGTCTGTGATCTTAACCGCACCCCCTGGAAGTATGGACTTGACTAGAAATGGCCCGGCCCAATTAGGTTTGAATTTTCCCCGTGGATCGACAGGTAAAAGAGCTCTAACCGACTTGAGTACTAAGTCTCCTTCCTTGATGTTCCTTGGCTTGACCCTTTTGTTGAAGGCTCGTTTGATACGTGCTTGATATGTTTGGACATTATGTAATGCGTGTAGCCTACGTTCATCCAAGAGGATGAGTTCTTCATACCTATCCCTCTTCCAATCGGCTTCCGGGATTTGACTTTCGAGTAAGATACGCAATGATGGTATTTTTAACTCGACTGGCTGTACAGCTTCCATACCATAGGTCAAATAGAAAGGGGTGGCCCCAGTGGGCGTTCTAACTGATGTGCGATATCCCCATAAAGCAAAGGGTATTTTGCTTGGCCAATCTCGATAGTTGTCAATCATTTTCTTGAGAATTGTGACAACGTTCTTGTTTGCCGCCTCTACCGCGCCATTAGTTTGTGGTCTATACGGCGAAGAGTGGTGATGCCTAATTTTGTACTTGGCTAGCAATTGCTCAGTCTCGGCTTGGAAATGTGATCCATTATCACTAATGATCTTATGTGGGCAACCGTATCGACAGATGATGTTGTTTTGTATGAACTTTGCCACGTTTTTAGCTGTGAGACTAGTGTAGGAAGCCGCTTCTACCCATTTGGTGAAATAGTCAATTGCCACTAGGATGAAATAGTGACCTCCTATTCCGGCTGGAGTTATCTTCCCGATTATATCAATTCCCCAGGCAGAAAATGGCCAAGGAGATGTCATCGTATAGAGCAATGAAGGAGGGACATGCTGTACGTTACCGAATATTTGGCAGTTGTGGTAATGCCTTACGTATTTGATACAATCGGATTCCATTGTGGTCCAATAATACCCCAAACGTGTGATTTTCTTTGCCATCATGGGTCCACTTATGCGAGGACCGCATTCTCCATCGTGAACTTCTTCCATCACTTTCCGCGCCTGTGAATGATCAAGGCAACGTATGATTACACCAAGAGGTGTTCTTTTGTATAGTTCTCCTTGCATGAGAACGTATTGGGAAGCTAGTAGACATATAGCACATTGTCCCCTTTTGTCCATATCCGGTGGATAGGTACCGTTGAGCTTGAAATTTAGGATTGCTTGAAACCAAGGCTCCTCTGTGACTTCCTCTTCGTCGGTGATTTGGTGGACATAAGCTGGCTCTGATCGTCGTTCGATGCACAAAGGCATTTCCACCATCTCATCTGGCATATTAATCAAAGATGCGAGTTTTGCAAGAGCATCCGCAAATTGATTTTCTTCCCGAGGTAGGTGTAGATAAGTCACGTGATCAAAGAATTGGGCAACTTGGTCTATTCTGGCTTGATATAGTGCTAAGCTTTCGCTTCGGATTTTCCAGGATCCCGTAACTTGATTGATGATCAGGGACAAATCCCCATGCACTCGGAGGTTTTTAATGCCTAAGCTTACTGCCGCCTGTAGTCCAATGAGACAAGCTTCGATTCTCGCAAAGATTATTTGTCACCTCGAAGTCGAGTTTGACCGAGATCGGTGTATGCTCGCCTTCAGGAGAAATGAGCAACACTCCTATTCCAAATCCTCTTAAGTTTGATGGTCCATCGAAGTAAAGGTCCCAGGAGTCTACATCGGTTTGGAGTATATCCTCGTCTGGAAATGACCAAGTATCTATTGTTTATGCATCATTTATGGGATTTTCTGCAAAGAATTCGGCAACGGCGCGCTCTTTTATAACTTTCAGGGGCACGTATTTGAGATCGAACTCTGAGAGAATCAAAGTCCATCTTGCTAGTCGTCCGTTAAGAACGGGTTTCTCGAAGAGATATTTGACTGGATCCATTTTGGAGTATATTTTGACGGAGTAACTAAGCATGTAATGTCGTAGCTTCTTCGTTGCCCACACAAGAGCGAGGCATGTCTTTTCGAGTTGTGAATATTTGCACTCGTACTCCAAGAACTTCTTACTAAGGTAGTAGATAGCCCTTTCCTCTTTTCCTACGGTTTGAGCTAGCATGGAGCCCATGGCTGTTTCAGTCACTGTGAGATACAAACCAAGAGGTTGATCTCACTGAGGTGGCATGAGCACGGGTGGTTTAGCTAATATCTCCTTGATTCGGTCAAATGCCTTCTGACAGTCATCATCCCACATGGTGTGATCTGTTTTCTTGAGCTTTTTGAAGATAGGTTCACAGATCATGGTGAGTTTCGATATGAATCAACTTATGTATTGTACTTTTCCCGGGAATCCTCTGACTTCTTTCTCCATTTGAGGTTGCGACATTTCAATCAAGGCTTTGATTTTGGAAGGGTCTATTTCTATACCTCGTTGGCTAACGACGTATCCCAGGAGTTTGCCAGATGTTACTCCGAATGTGCACTTCTGAGGATTGAGCCTCATGTTGTACTTTCGTAGCCTTAAGAAGAATTTGCGAAGGTTCGCAATATGCCCCTCTCTATCTTTGGATTTGACAATCATGTCATCTACGTACACCTCAACTTCTTTGTGCATCATGTCATGTAGGAGTGTAGTTGCGGTGCGCTGATATGTAGCTCCGGCGTTGATTAACCGAAACGGCATAACCGTATAGCAATAGGTACCCCATTGAGTGACAAAGGCGGTCTTATGCATGTCTTCTATGGCCATCTTGATTTGGTTATAACCCGCGTACCCATCCATGAAGGATAGTAGCGCGTGATCTGTGGTATTGTCCACCAATATGTCGATATGTGGTAGAGGAAAGTCATCTTTAGGACTTTCTTTGTTTAAGTCTCTAAAATCTACACAAACACGGATTCTCCCATCCTTTTTGGGTACGGGTACTATGTTGGCTACCCAATCAGAGTACTCGGAAACTTTGATGAACCCGGCTTTGAATTGCTTATCGACTTCTTCTTTGATCTTGAGAGCCCACTCTGTTCTCATTCGACAAAGCTTCTGCTTCACGGGCTTGAAACCTGGCTTAATTGGGATTCTATGTTCGGCGATATCCCTGTCGATTCCTGGCATATCTTTGTAGGACCAAGCGAAAATGTCTTTGAACTCGTTTAGGAGGTCTATGAAACTGGCCCTTTCGGTGGAGCTCAAGGTAGTCCCTATCCTAAGTTCTTGGGGTTCTAGTTCGGTTCCTACATTGATGCGTTCAGTGTTCTCTATTACTGGTCCCCCTTCCCCTTCTTGTAGTATTTCCTTGGCTACGTAGGGAGGTATCTCAATTGAGTCCGGGTCCTGGGTCATCCTCGTATCATCGTAAACGTAAATGCATTCAAGATAACACACGAGTAAGCAAAACCGATTTATTCATATTAAAATTTGAGAAAAGTTGAAACAAAGAAGCCATCCGATCCGTGGTCACGGCGGTAAAGGGATTGTTGGGACATTTCCGAACTACTGTTACTATTTGAGACTAAGCTAGGAGAAACAAAGGGAGTGGGGATGACGATAGGAGGGGACTCCTTAGTGACTTCTCTAGACTCCGACTCGACTCCGAATCGACTCGACTCGAATTCATCGTCTTCTGGTTCTCCTTTGAACATCTCTCCTTCTCCAGTGGTGAGCTTGAAGAGTCTTCCTTGATTGTTGGTCCACTTGATTGATTTTCTCCATCCTTTCTGCTGATTCGCGTTTGTTTCTGTGATTAACGCGGTAGGGTTGAAGTGGTTGTGTTGAAGTATCATAGTAATGATCTCATCCTGCGCGGCTCTATCAAATCGATCTTCTCCAAATAGTAGACTAACAGCTTGTTCGTCTAAGCAAGGTGCTTGACGAGCTTTGACGGTAGGAACCGTTTCTGGAGGAATGAAGTAGCAATCGTGAAAGATCTCGATTCCGGCTAGCTTCCTTTCGAGATAATGCCAAGGTTCGGGAAATCCGTGAAAGAGTTCTAGACTTCCTTCCTTAACAAAGTATCCATTTAGGATAGGGAGGTAGGGTCGCATTTGGACTCCTACATACTTACGGTTTTGAACTTGAGCAAGCATCTCGAGAACTTCTTCTTTTGTGGGTTTGTATCCTAGTCCAAGTTGTATCCTTTTTTAGTTGCCTTCCTTGTAGGGTGCGAAGGTGTTTCTTCGGATAGGGTTCAAAGGCATTCCAGAGAAGTATCCCTGGGATTTGAGTATGTGGTTGACCACCAAGTTGGAGTAGGGATCGTAGTATAGGGGTGCCAATTCGCTTTCTATGACACTTATGCTTTGAAAGCCCCTAAGTTCATGTACTGGATCCGCAAGGACTTGATTATTTGACTTCTTTTCGATTATTGCCTTGATGGGCGACGAAGTCATCGTCACCACTTTACCGTTTAGTGGAATTTTGATCTTTTTGTGAAGGGTGGATGTTACCGCTTTGGAAGCATGAATCCAAGGTCTTCCCAGAAGTATGTTGAAGGAAGCTTCGATGTCCACTATTTGGAAGTTAACCTTTCGCTCAATTGGCCATGTGGCTATGGTTAGGTTAACGAGTCCTACGACCTTTCGTCGTGTACCATCATATGCACGGACACCTTGATTGGTAGGGGTCCAATCCGACTCTTTCATGCCTAGTTTGTATGCCGTTTTCAGGGGTATGACGTTGACCGCGGAGCCATAATCTACCAAGGTCATTGGCACATTCTTCTTTAAGCAAATGACGGTGATGTAAAGAGCCAAGTTATGACTAGCGCCAAAGGGTGGCAAATCTTCGTCTGAGAAAGTAATAGGATTACTTAGTTTTGATGATTCTTGGAAGACCAAGTTGACTACATCGTCGGGTATGGAGTTATGCGCTACATTTAGCTTGGCCAAAGCTTGCAGTAAAGCTTGGCGATGTGGGAACGAGCTTGCTACTAATTGCCAGACTGAAAGATCAGCCTTTGTCTTCTGTAATTGCTTGAGCAAATGATCAGTAGAGTCATCTTCATTATCATTCGGTGTGATAACATTGGTTGGACCATTTTGAGTAGTGCTTTGATATGGACGCCCCGAACGAGTTAGGTGGTCCACATCTTGGTCTTCACCATTTTGGACTATTTCCTTGACTAGGGAGTGTTCAATGAGATACTCGTCCTCATCATCATCGGCCCATACTCCATTGATTGTAGCTAGTTCCCTCATTCTCATGATCTCGTCCTCTAATTATGTGACTTGGTTGATTAGTTTATCAACCACGCCGACTATTTCTTGCATAGTGGCATTTTGAGAAATGATTAATGGTGCATGTTCTTTGGGTGTCGCATTGGGGTCATGTAAAGTTGTCACCACATTTTCCAATTCCCAAACTTGCCTATCCACACTTCTTGCCCATGCGACGAAGTCGGCAATGGTAGGGGAAATGGTAGAGTAGAACCCTTCATTCTCGATCGCGTAGATCTTGTCTTCGACTGGAGAAATGAGGTGTGAACAATCTAAGGTAGATTCTTCACTTGTGATCACTAGAATTCCAAGAGGATTCTGAGTGTTGTTGGGCTTACCTCCCGGCGGTATTGGTAGTCGACCATCCTCTATCATGTCTTGAAGCACATTTTTCAATTTGTAGCATTTTTCTGTGTCATGTCCCTTATCCCTATGATATTCGCAGAATGAGTTCTCGTCCCAGAACTTGGACTTCTTTTCAGGTTCGGGCGTAGGTCCTATGGTTGGAGTTTGCCTTGTTTCATTAGCCTTTTTAGAGCATTGGAGTATGTGTCCCCAAGATTTGTAAATTTCCTTGGTGGGGCACTCTTCTTGGATGGCTCGAGGAGGTTAACTTCATCGGTCTTGCTAGTGGAGCCGTAAGAACGACTTGTTGAGCCTTGATATCCTCGACCTACCGTTTTAGACAAGAGCCCTTTACGGATGTCATCTTCGATCCTTGTTCCTAGTACGGTTAAGTCCTTGAAAGTTTTAATGTTTTGGTACCTCAAATGATTGGCATAGATGAGCTTTAAGTTGTCCACAAATTTCTCCACAAGGGTAGCCTCATCCGGGCGTTCAACTAATTGGATACTAGTCTTCCTCCACCTACTTAGGAAGTCGGTGAAACCTTCTTTGTCATTTTGGGTAAGAACCTCTAAAGTGCGCATGTTATCTTGAATTTCGGCATTATCCGCATATTGTTTAGCAAACTCGACCGCGGCGTCTTCCCAAGTAGCGATTTTCTTGTGTTCTAGAGAGTAAAACCATTGCTTTGGGATGGTGTCAAGAGATGAAGGAAAGATCCTTAAGAATATCTCGGGTTTGATGCCTTTGATAGACATATAGTCCTTGAAAGCACGGATGTCGTTCAAAGGGTTTTCATGCCCCTTGAACTTAGGGATATCCGTCATGTTAAAGTTGGTTGGCAATTTAGAACTCACGGCCTCATACTTGCGATTATTCTCCCTATAAATCTCATCCCCTTTAAGATACATCAATTGCTCCTCTAAGTACTGGAGTCGTTTCTCAACTGCAGTCATACCCATGGGAGGGTTGTCGTCCCTGAAGTCATTTACGAAGTCATCAACGACTTCACTTTCTCGAGGAGGCAACCTTGTTTCTACGGTATAGATTCGGCCCTCGATGGTGTCAAGGCGATCATACACTTGGTCTTGAGTGACTTGGAGTTGAGCTAGCGCGGTTAGGATTCGATCATTACTATCCTGGAGTTGATTGAAGTCGCTTGTTTCAGGCATCTTAGAAACTGGATAAGAGATCGACGACGAATCAAAACACGATCGACCATTCTAGCACACTTACTAAGAAAGAAATATTTTGACTCGTGAAGTGGGTGTGTGCCACTTGTGTCAGTGAGCTTTTGAAGAAATGACAAGGTTTGAAAATGTTGGTCCTAGTCAACTTTAGTGTAGTTGTAGGAGTGGACTCGAAGTGAGGTTTTGAAATGGGCTTGTGCCCGAAATTTGACTTGACAAATGGATAGAGTTTTGACTCGGTTTTGCGCTAATCATTGGCCTTTTTCGAAATTTACATTTTAAAAGGGATTTGATTTTACAAAAATCGTCATGGTTTCGTTTAGAAATGGTGATCACGTAAGGTACAAACATTTATACAAGCATTATAACGGGATGCTGAGTGCATTTAAAAGGGTTTTGGTTTAAAGGGTGGGTTGCCATACCGAACAATCAAACCCAAAGTCTGTGGAGAGGCTCGTACCAAACAAGAGTAAGGCCGATTCCTAGTCCATTTCCTCAAGTAGTGAAAGTCCTTGATACAAACAAGAGTAAGTACTATGGTATGGATGACGTCAATCGCTATTCATCCTTAGGCCCAAATAAGAATTAGGACCGTTTAGACGGGACGATTGGTGAAATGGGTTGGGTTGGGCCTAGAAAGGCCGAATGAAACGATCTAGGAAGACCGAGTTATGAAAACCGACAATTGTCTTGTACAAACTATTCCCTAACCTTGTTCAAGTTTCACCCTTTTGGCTACACGTAAGTGTATTATCCCCAACGGAGTCGCCAAACTGTGGACACGGGGGACACGGGGGCGCTTGGGAAACAAGCGTTTGCATTTGTGGAGTCGCCACCAATTTATTGTGGAAAATTGGAAACCGTTCGAATACCTCGTGTCATGTCAAGACACAAAGTAGTGACATGAACACCAAGAGCTCGTTACCCTTAGCATTCTATGTCTAGAATGACTCTCGTGGATGCCAATGAACACGGATGTTCACAGAGATCTGGAGTAAGGGGTGAGGGTACGTATTAGGAAGCTCTTTTGATCGAACACCTAAACCCGCCCGCCTCGATAGCGGCCTCTACTAATGATTAGGGAAGATTGTCTAAACTTGATATATTTTCGATTATATGCATGCAATGCAACATCCAACGTTTTAATCCTAACATGTGAGAATTAATACTAAGTCGGTTATCACGTAATTTAACATGCAATAATGTCAAAGTCGGGATTTAAGGTTCAATTACATGTGAAGGCATACAAACGGTAAAAGAAATACGATAATAAATAAAATAATGAAAATTACAATAATTATATTGGATTTAATGATTTATGTCGAAAATACTTTCAAAACGGATAATTTGAGAAAGAATAAATAAATAAATTAACGAACAGGAATTAGGGTGATAATACGATTAGTAGTTAATTAATACGTAAACTAATAAACTAGATCAAAGCAAAACGGGAGTTCAGAGACAGAAGTCAACCCGGAACAGGCGCAGCAAAGTTGCGCCGTCTGGAACAGGCGCAGCAAAGCTGCGCCCTCTGGAAGAGGCGCAGCAGTCACTGCGTCTGTTCCTTAGCTCAGTTTTCGCTGTGAAGTCAGAATTGCAAGTCGTTAATATTCGTTGATGATTTTAATGCTTGATTATATATTATTTGACTCGGGTGGAAGTGATTAATAGGCTATTTACATATGATTAACGGTCATGAAAGCAATAAACATGGATGAAACCGATTAATACGAATATTTACAAGATTAAAGAGGATTAATTAACAAATTAATAACTAAACAAATTAATTAGGTTATTAATAACGAACTAATGATGAATAGGATAATAAACAGGTGAGAATATATCAAAGGTCGAATTCCAGAAACCCAATATGAATGAATCGAATTTCTACAACCCGGATTTGACTTTAATGACGAAAACCCGCAAATATCGGTTATTTGGGATTTGAGTCGGGAATTTAATGATAAATTATATGTTAATGATGATGAGCAATATGTTAAATTATCATGTGAACGAAATAAGAACAAACAAAGACGAGAGAAAACAAGAAAGTCGAAACCAACAGAAGACGGAGGAAGAAGAAGAGAAGCAAGAACGGCGGCAACCTCAGGAAGAGGCGCAGCAAGTGATGCGTCCTTTCCAAGAGGCGCAGCAGTTGCTGCGTCCCTTCTCGACATCTGTCTCCTGTTAATCCGTAAAAAGGGTTTAAACAAAGGGTTTTAGAAATCGGTTTTAATTGTATTCTCGACATAAACCTTACAATATGATTACAACAATAAAGAACAGTAAATAAAAGAGAGATTTACACCCTCACACTTACATGTTTGACGAAACGAGATGAACTAAGTTAATGATTAGTGATGCTCGACTCGAATGTAACGAAAGTGCCCTCGTAAGAGGAAAACGATTAAGATTGATTAAGGTTGATTATGGTGGAGTTGGTCAAATTGGTCGGTCATGCAAACGAGGCTGGTACTCAGAAGGATCCGAGCTTACGTGGTCGAATGTTCAAGCACGTAGACGCCGAAAAGTAAGAACGTGATCTAGAATGCAAAGGGAGAAGAGAAGGGCGGACACTCGCATGAGAAATATGAGGAGCGAAGGCTCCTATTTATACTAATCACACGGAGGAATTAGGGTTTTCGGAGAAACTTTGGAAGTGAATCTCGAAAAGATATGAAAAGATACGAAAAATACGCAGAAAAGGACCTGGGAAGAGGCGCAGCAGTCTCTGCGTCTCTTGGAAGAGGCGCAGCACCTGCTGCGTCTGTTCCCAAGTGGTTTCCTCCTGCGGAAGAAAGATTTCCGTGTTTGGTTTATGGAATGACGGGATAATCTTATTTTCCTTAATATTTTGTATGAATATTACGGGAAATACTTTACCAAAGAATAATAGATTGTGAAAGATTTATAAAATATGGATTAGAAATATCCGGAACATTCTGACTCGGGATTTGGCGGTTATCAGAAAATGAAGACGGTTTTAGGCCCGGACTCCAAATGTATTCTAATTACTGTCTAAACGACCGTATCGGCGCGTAGATGACAATTAAGAGGTAGACATCAGTGCTTGAGCAATCACTTGACAATAAACTTACGAACTGTCACAAATCGTTCCGCGTACCAAACATGCGGCCCAACCATCACCGGGTGGTTTGCGGGAGGTGCAGAAATGAGGTATCTACAAAAGTGTATCCGCATATAATATAAAATGTATCCGCAAATAGTATAAAATGTATCTTGGAGTTAGTCTTAAAATTTCAAAAAAAATTAGTGTTAAAAAAGTGTTAAAGTGCATCTAGAATTTTAATGTGGAAAAAGTGTATCTATCTATATTATAAAGTGTATCTGAATAAAGAGTGTATATGGTAAGTTAATAAAATGTATCAAAAAAAAAGCCTTAATAAGCTAGTTCGTATGGTTCGGACCGTAACTCAGTTTATACCTGAACCCGCCCCTATATATATATATATATATATATAAATCTATATAGAGGTGGGATCCGGTGAGAACGGACATTCGGTGAGAACGGTGAGAACAACCCTCACCCCTTAGATTAGAGTGAATGTACGGTTGTGATATAGTTTCAATTAAACTCAACAAACCATCAACTCCCTCCCCCTGCTTCCTTCATTCACCATTGTTGACAATAAGTCAGCCATATACTAACGACACAACAATCTCCTACTTCACCTAATCACGACGCAACTCCGGCAGCCTCCACCGACACCCACCATAACAGCCGGCACTGACACCCACCATAACAGCCGCCACTAACACCCACACTGACAGCCTCCACCGCGTTTTCACTTGGTGAGAACGGTTTTGTAGTCACCAGAATTATTATAACAAACAATAAACAAACATCACCCACTCATAAACTACCACATTCCACCACCAACACTCACGACCACCATCGTGCCACCACTACGAACTCATCGAAATTCCATCCTTGCCACCTGTTGTCGCGG